>NC_090931.1:1121091863-1121394893 GCF_040938575.1 Ambystoma mexicanum
CCCTGATTACACTCACCCTACCTTCTTCCATTCTCAATAGGATCAAATGCCACTTTGGTATGCACAGCTTGGTTTGAGGCTATTCCTTTTGAATGGTTGTGCTCCTGTGATGCCTGGGCCCAGGCCAGCTTCCTGCTGCCCAACCGTTACTGGAAGAGTGTGCTACAACTCTCACAAAGAGATCAAAGAAGAGACATAGCCATTCATGTTCCTGTTAACACACAAGAGGACCGAAGGGCAGCTGGACTGCTTATATTGACCGAGTCATCAAACTCAAATGAAATATCAGTCCATAAATGCAGTTACCTTAGTATCTTTCGTTCTATTTTTCTGATCACTATTCTATCCCTCCAACCAGTGCTAGCTGACCCTGGGTGTTTTATTAGCCCTAGGGTATGCTGGTGAGCCGCCTATCTAGGGTGAAGGATAGGGAAGCAACAATTAACCATATCTCAATTTCAACAACTTATTATTACCATCATATGTTAAAAATCCAATACATAGAGGTTGTATTGATATGCACTGAGGTGTGTTGTACTCACTTGTCATCTGCTCCATAACCGTTAAAAACTATTTAGAGTGGGTACCCAATTAATATAATATATGAGCATCCCATAAGAATGGTTCATGTGCCTGTCCTCTCAAATGCCAAGAGCTGCCTGATTTCCCAGAATCCACATCACCTTCCACAACAGAGCTAGCTCACAGGAGATGACACATGTGTGACATCAAATTGGATATGGTTGCATTGATTATGAGCAGTGCCATGCACCAGGCCCTAACTCAGGCATGGCTTATATTTAAAGTCTACTCTGTCACTAGCATGGGTCACTCATAATCATAATATTTTGGAATTAGGTGCATATCTTAAATGCACCCCTTTGCTGCAGGGACTTTGGCTATCACATCAGCTGTCAAAAGTGCACTTGTGACCCGAACCTGCTCTGTGCCACTGTAGGCAGACACTACAATCAGGATACCTATGCAGTAGTGAACAGGTGTACTCTGTGATTTTGACAAAGAGTTTATATAAGGCGGATCTGATCAGAACATCACACTTTCACGGATGGAATTACCTGCATAGTTTTGGTCAATCAATGAACATCAAAAAAAGCCAGTATAGGTGCCAGCCAAGCTCCCTGGAGTGATAGTGCAAAAGACATACTCCCCTTATCAAGGAACCCCTAGATTGGGAATCCCATCAAATGCAGAACAAAGAAAGTGTGCTATGGGTCCTCCTGCATGTCTGAACCCCCTTGACGCCAGTTTGGGGTCCTTCAATGCTGTCCAACTTGCTACACAGACCTCACCAAATTCATTCTTGACCACAACACTCAACTTCCTGGATGCCAGTACCAAAGCTCCAGCATCTTAGAATATCATACCTATCAAGCCTGTAGGGGTCCAGAACTCAACACCTCTGCCTGGTCACCAGCTCCTTTGAGCTCTAAGCCAACACTGTGGCAGTGCCCCAATACCGTATTGAGTCAGCAGACCCTGCTCATCACTGAAAGCGTGTCTGTGCTGCTCCAGCCCTTAGGATGTCAATTCTTTCAGCGTCACTGACACGACCTCACCCACTTTCCCCAGCATCTTCGATCCACAAGCTGATGCCACTGCCAAACAGCACCACATCATTGGGGCCTGGCGGAGCGATGCTCAACCCCAGCCCAGCACTGCAAGTGCCCAGACTCCTGGTTCAGTGCCAACATTCCTGGATTAAAAATGTTGAGCTCCAAAAGCAAGAACTTAGGTACAGTGAAGTGGTCCTGCCTCCCTGGTACAATCCTAGGGACCTGAGTAACTTTAAGACCCTGTTCTCTGCTTTTTTCTTACAAAACATTCTTGAACCTTGACATTGTACCAGTGTGGTGCCCGAATATACCTGCTCATCTACACACAGAGTCATCCTACAAGAGTATGCATTTTCTGTTTTTCTTAATAAGGGTGGGATTTTGCTAGCGTTTGAAGTTAGTTGACTGCATCTTTATTGTTCAATGAATGTGTTTATATTTATCGAACCTTGCTTAGACATTTTAATATTTTTGAGTCTTTGCATTTCAGTTCTTTGTGTTGATACTGTTACCAGCTCAAACCCCTCCTGAAGTGTATAGCCTGCCCTCTGCCTACATTACCACAAAAGGCACAGGAGGTATACTGATCTGTCTGTGTCTGTTTTAATGTTATCATTGAGTTAATTGCTGGTTTAGTGGTTGTGTGGGGCTGAGTGGGTGGTCTAGCCACTTATTATGCCTCTACTCTTGTACTGTAATATCCACTTCATCACAGGATAAATTTGCAGTATACCATTGGGACCACAAATATGTTCACTCCCTCTCTTCAGCACCCGTCGATTCACTACACATTTCTGGCAGTTGGTATCTACCAGATGCATAGGCCTTGGGCCATGAACACACTGCATTGCATCGCAATGCAGATGGGTTAATGTATGCTTCCACCTGTGGTGATGTCACACTGTCCCACCCATTTCAAATGAGAGATTTTGGCCTGAGAAACCCCGGCCTGTATGATGGCCATATTGTCTTTGGCCCACACTTCAAAGACCTGTGTATACTGTTGGGTCTGCTATTTTTCACACCCATCACACATTGACACTACAGTGTTCTTAACTGCCTCTTAAACCACACACCTTTGCATGTCTCCCCTACCCATGGTGATGTTCTGCACCATTTGGCATTAGTTAAATTTTGCCTGACAGACTTGAACTTTGCACCTGTTTTTAAACCACAGTGGTACACATTGCCCTTCCTTGCTTTCGGCAAAATGATCTCACTCTGTAGCTACAGCTAGGCTGTGTTTAGTGTGGGGTACATGTCAGCATGTATTGCTCAGGACTGCTGAATGTGGCCCTCAATAGTCCAGCTGTCACAATTGTATTTGTGTTGCTATTTGGCATGGGTTTAGACACATTCAAAGATGCTCCTTGGCATTCTGGACGAATGAGGTAAATCCTGATGTCCTTTGATAATTCTGGAATTGTTCCTACTTGTTTGGACATTTGTGTCTCAAGTTGTGCCAGTCCAGTTATGATAACCAGTGTCAAGAGACAGCAGCCACATGAAAAGGAACATATTGGCAAGTACATGCATAAGGTGTGTGTACTCATGGAAAATTGACAGGGATTCTGTGCTGAAGTCTGCGATCCAGGTGCCAGAGGTGGATATTTGGGTTGAGCTTCCCAGCGACATTCTCCTCCCAGGGCCTCAGCACCAGCAGCTCCACTGTGCCCCTCCTGTCTCCATCGTCTTTGTCCAGGGTTTAGCATTGAATGTTCTCACCATCCTTCCGCAGAAAGTTCCACTGATTGTGGGCCTCATCCCCTTTTAGGAGATGGGCAGCCACTTCAGTCAACTCGTTGGCAACTTGCTTCAATTTCTGATTCTTTTTTGTGTCAATTGTCTTTCAACTTGGTTCCCCAAACAGGCAGGGTCCTCCTTTATCAGCTCCTCCATTATACTGCACTGTACATTTCAAAATGTCTGGCACAGTGGATGTTATACTTGTAATGGTGGAAATATACTTTTTCCAGAAATCCACTAGTGAACATGTTTTTCTTTCATTAAAGTCGGCTGGCTCTAACGGTCTTTTGTGGTTTTCCTCCGACAGTAATGTTATTTTGAATATCGTTACTGCCATCGCAGTAGTGTAATCGTAGTCAATGTGACACTCTGCAAATATGGCAGAGATGGTATTTTATGTCCGTCAGACTTTTAATGTGACATACTACCCAGCTTGTAATGAGTCCCTTAGTTTCTGCTTATTTTTGTCTGTTAAAAAAGGAATTGTGGGAAAAATTACCTATGAATCAAAAAATGACTGTCATGGAAGACTAGGATGATGGCCTACCATTTAATTTAATAAACGTGCATATTTTGTAATAGTACTTTTTAAAAATGTAAAGTTTAGTGCCCCTGATGAAGGATGTCTTTCTGAAACAATTGTCAGATATATGTTTATTTGAGAAATAACAATAATTTACATAAAAACACATACACAAATACAAATACAGTACATCAACAATATAAAACAATAAAAACCTCCAAAAGATACAAAAACGAGGCAAGGCTAGCAGTATTTAAAATCCAATATAGGTTAAAAAAGATAAACACAGATCTAAAATTCCATGAGACTTTTCATTGTACTCCAGACGTTCCTCAGAAAATTGGAAAGAGCCCAACCTACTAGAGGAGAATCGGCCCATAACAAATAAAACAGGGTAGCTTTGTACTACAGGAACGTTAGTTTGTGAAGGAGGGGCCTTAGTCATTTGGCCCTTGCCACAGAGAAAGCCGGGCAAAACAGAAAATGGACCAGATCCTCTTTTAGTGCATTGCATAGAAGGCACCATTGACTGTTACTGTCCTTCTCCCAAACCACCAATAAAGCTCTCAGGGGGAGGCAGGTAAAATGAGCACTAGCTATCAAAATTCACAGTGAAACATTCTCAGCCAAAATCCTTTGGAGTCCTGTGCCCGTGATAATTGATAGCCTCTCCTGGGGGCCAGATCTCTGAGATATGTAAATATGAAACAGCATTTGTTCACACCAATTGAGGTTTTACATACAACAACCAGGGAATTAGAAAATCAAGGAATCAACTCATGGGTCAGACCTGCCTTGCATTGCACCACAATCGGAGTCAATGGAATATAGGTGTGCCTGGATGGCATCACCAATGAGATCACAATGCAATTCCAAATGAGCTGCATAGTTAGGGGCCACACAAACTAGACCTAGCACTTTTTAAAGAAGTCATTTTCTACCATCTGGATTGAATTCTCATTGCTATAGTCTCACAGCTCCATACCATACTTTGCTACTGAAGACACTTTCCCGTTGTATATCTTTAACACCATGTTCATTGGTTTAGATTCAAATATTCCCATGGTTCTGACTACTCCACCAATAGCTTGCCTACATTTCACAGCTTGCTTTTTTAAGTGTGGGTCAGTGGAAAGATTTGACACAAATCTAACCCCCAAATAGTCAAATTCACTGACTTTCAGAACTGCAAGAACATTACTATACATAGTAGGACATTTTGGTTGGCGCATTCGATCCAGGTCATTCATAAACAGAGTATAATCGTCAATGAGTTTCTGCAACGCTAGGGGCATACGAGGAAGTAGGACTGGGTCATCTGCATATGCCAAGAGCGGCATAACTCTATTAGCAACCCTAGGAACATCTGGTGTGGATTTTAGCAAACTCTCGTGGAGATCATTGATATACAAACAAAACAATATGTGGGGCAGGACACAACCTTGGTGCACTTCTGTCTCCACATAGATGAAAACAGTACAGCACCCATTAGCCCCATTCATTACATATACTTGGGTTGACTGATGTATCCTAATTAATAGGTCAATTAGCCCTGCAGTGCATTGTGAAGGATTCTAACCAGGCATCACATATCGGATCAGGACTCTTGCCCTTAGCCTAGGATGTAGCGCTCAATGATAATACTTTCTCTTTATTTTCTACGAATTCCTATTGAGCCGATACCCAACCCGTCTCACACCCCCTTTTAGAAATACCCCAGGTCACGATGGACCATGGACCAGGCCAATTGGTGGGAATACAATATTTATTTATTTTAGTTTAAAAGGAAATCACACCATTTTTAGATGGGCAGCAATCACCAATGGGGTGATAATTACAATGAAAACCACTGAAATACGCTTGGGTAACCTTATACAAGAACATATCCAAAGCACAAATGAATAGGAGCACTTTTTCAATTAGGATAGATAGCACTCAAGTAAAGGTTTCCCCTGCAGTGTTCCCTCAACCCAACCCACAATTAATCAAATTCTGAGTGGATAGAAAGAAGCAGCAGGTAGTCAGGGATATGAGACAGAATCAACCTTCCCTCACAAAATAAGAGGTGATTTTAAACCCTTTGCAATGACCTAAAATTACACTTGGATTTTGACAAATAATTAATTATATGTGTGGTTGAATAATGATGTACATAATGATGTACATATGTTTTATCACAGTATCAGGGATGTTATATCACTAGCAACTATGTGGTAAGGTATCACAAAAGGCATACAGTTCACAAAGCAGGTCGAAATTGAAAACACAGTGCAGTCAAATCACACATGGAAAAGTTGCATTTTTCTCTTTTTCAGCTTTAAATGTCAAAAATGTTTTTTTTTTTAAACGGGTGTAAAACACAGAATCAGAGTGTGGTTTTTAGGCTGGGTGATAGATGCACATCACAGGGACAATATGAATGTAAAAGAGTGACTATAGCTGGAGAATTGAATGAGATTTTCAAGGTGGAATGAGGTTCGATTTTAGGAAAATAAAGCAGTTAAAAAGTGAAAATCGGTTTGTAAAGAAAATAAAAGTTTTACTTAAGCTAGATTATCAATAAAATAACACTGCCCATGAAACAAGTTAAGCGGCCGCATTAACCCCTCATGCCCCGTGTCTCTTTGTGTGGAAATAAATTAAATTATGCAAAAAATGACTAAGGATCTATGCAAGACAGAAAGAAATGTAAGAATTGTGCTTACACTAGAAAATGAAGGACATGGTACACAGAGAATTCTAACAGTCTTAAACAAATTACCAAGGCAAGGATAGGATGTCTTAGGGAGTACAACAAGACAAAGTATGAAGATGGGGTAGACTATGTAAGGCTAAGGGATGGGGAAATACAATCTGCACTTGAGTTTGGGTATTTGGGCAGCCAACCGGATTCTGGACTCAAAAGGTTCTGGTCACAGGATAGCGGTGGACACTCCTAACAGCAAGCAGCTGGTCAAGTCTGGTCAAGTCTGGTCGCTGGATGATGGCAAGGGTACAGTGGGCATGCAGGTAGTGAGCAAAAGGCTTGTATGGTCACAGGATGCTACCCAAAATACCACAACTTTTCCCCTTTGCTTTTGGGATTTTAGTGGAATTTCTGGATCAATGGCCTTGCTGGGATAGGATCAGCTATGCTTTGGCCTTGCTGGGATAGGATCAGCTATGCTTTGGTCTTGCATTTGCAAAGGTGGATCTGGAATGTCTCTTAGCATTGTCCGGTGCCACATTTGATAGGGATGGTTGAAAAGTCAGTTTGTTACACCTGGGAAATGATCGCTACAAATCTCCCCCACCACAGAGAAATTCAAAACCAGATCCCAGAGTTAGACAGGGACACACAGATAATGCATTGTCAACCGTCTTAGGCCCGAAGAAAAAGTAAATTTGCCAGGAATATCATCAGAGAAATGGCCGTTGGTTGAGCGACGCCCCCAATCAAACAGACTCTGCCACAGCCCCAATCCCTACACACACACATTCGAGGATCCAACATGACCGGGATTGAAATCTGAAACATGTGCATGCGATGCATGGATATTGTGAAATTTGTCTATTTCTACACGGGATGGTGAAGTAAACTAACATTAATGATGCAATAAAGAGTTAACGACTTGTGCAATATCTATGTCTGACATTTACAAAAATCTTGGGGTGCAATTTTATTGATCTGCCTCGTGCCTCCTATTGAAATAAAGCATGCTTCTCAGACAGGCTGTACACCCCTTTCTCCTTACTGGATGTTTGCCCTGAACATTGTTGGATAAGCATTGCACTGCAAGTAAGGGTGGATGGGGACTATCAATTTTTATTTTGTTTTGGTACCTTTATCACGCAGGGGTTGTGCTGGAGACCAGACCCTGCGGTACATATTTTTTACCCTGCTACAGGGATGACGAGCACTGAGGCTTGACTTGGAATGTGTGCCCCATGAGAAAACTGAAAAGGCTGCTTGGCTAAGATGTCTTAGCATGCAGGCACCAAGGTTTACTGAGGTGGCTGAGTGCTGTTATGCTGCCAATCTTTTGGTCTTGATACCTGAGATAAGTACATTTCTTTTATGTTAATTTTGGGAAGATAGTACTGTTTTCTGTAGCCTGGAGTAAGTGTTTAATTTTTGGTAAAGACTTTTGGCTACAGTGTTAATGAGCACAATGTGGCATACCGTTTTGTTTTTAAATCTGGTCCTAGTTTATTATGTTCCTTCTGTTCTTTTGTGCTATTTTCATGTAATAACATAACTGACATGTTTTATGAGTATCCTGGCTGCTAGGCCACCTTCGGAATGAACCCTCCCTGCGTAGCCTCCATTGACATTTGACTGCAGCTGGGGAAAAACAAACTGTGTAATTCACCCATTTCCCTTCATCATTTGACGTTTACTTAACTAAAGTTAGAATCCATCATTCATACGAGTGCCTAACCGTCAAGAGGTAATTTCTTTATGTCCATTGGGGAGTTAGTATTGTTAGTGTTCTTTAGGATTTTTCCTTTATGATTTTAAGGGGCAATGAACTCTCTTTGTTGTTGGGTCCCTTCCTATAACAGGTAATTCTGTGTATAGTGAACGTAGTCCATTGTATTCTAAAATGCATGGAATATCAGCGTTTACTTTACTTGCAACAAAGTTGATTAAAAATAGACTGTCAAGTGTACATAAGCGTGATAGTGCTACGTAGCTCATGCCTTCTTTGAAGACTGTGTACCCAATATCTATCAATGCTTTATTTAAGTTAAGACCTTGTGATTTGTGAATGGTGACTGCGTATGCTAGAGTTAGAGAAAATTGTTCTCTGCGTACATACATGTCTTTGAAAAGAAGGAATCGAGCTGTTGAGCGCCCAATCCTTTTTGCTTCTGAAAGTTTGTCAAAGAGAATATTGGCAAACTGAATGTTGTTTTCACGTGGGTATGGTTGAAAGCCAACAACTGTACCCAGTGCTCCATTAACCAGTCCTTGCTCCACATCAAGGTCACATTTAAGCATTACTCTACAGCGGAAATTTCAATTATTGGTTGCATTTCTTTTTTCAACATTGCTTCATTGAATTTGGAACAGCTTGCAAGAGTTGGCATCAAGGACATACAATTGACATGTTTGTGTGCTAATTGTTCCATGACATCAGTAGCACATGAGTTATGGCCATAAAGTGCATGGATGTGCCAGGTTTTTAATATTGCTTGTGCTTCTTGAGATAGTACAGCAACTCTAATATTTTTTTAAATGTTGGTGTAGGTGAGGTCTGCAGACTGTTGCATGTTTTCTGTTAATTCTCTGTATTGGACATTTTACCAAAGGTTGACATTTCCAATGCTGCCAACAGTTTCACGGCAGAGTTTGTGTCCTAAGGTTTTAAAAATAGGTTCACCTTTCACTGGTGTCAATTGAAGAAGATCTCTGAAAACAATAATGTGTTTTCCTCAAAAGAGCTCTTCATTGTTTGTTTTAAGTACTTCTTGTAATCTGAGGTGAATCAAAGCCAACATTAGGTTGGAGACCATGCTCACTTCATCTATTAGTAGCATTTACATTTGTTTTAACACTCTGCATAGTTCCATTGCAGCTTGTTCAGAAAGTTTGTAATATTCTAATTTGTTTTGGTGTTCTACTGGCAGGAGTAGTAATCGGTGTAAAGTTACACCGCCTATGTTACAGGCAGCTAAACCTGTGGGGGCAGTTACAACAGCTGACAGTTTGTTGTTTGTCAATAGTTGAAGTAACTTGCTAATGATTTTGATTAAGAATGTTTTGCCTGAACCAGCTTCACCACTGACATATAGTAGTATAGGTTTGTAATTTTGGAAGGTACATTCTTTATTTTCATGTTGTTCATCATGTGCAATTTATTTTGTTACTTCTTGAAAAATGTTATGCTGCTCATTGTTTAGTTTTGATTGTAGTACAGTTAAGTCTTCTGTATCTTCATACTGGCACATGGTGTTTTCTACTTCTGTCGTAGCTAATTCTGCCTCAGTCGCTGTTAGTGGCTCTCCCAGTGGTTCTTATCTAGTTGGGCCTGAAGTTCTTCTTCGTGTTGCTGTTCATTGTGCAACATTGTTTTGTACTGTGTAAAGTTTACATCGGTTATAGTGCTTTCATTTGCTTTGAAAGCAAAGCATCTTCATAGGAGTCATAGTTCTTTTCTCCATGGTTTAAAGAGTTGTAGCAGGGACATGTAATATAGTTCTTTATGTTGAGGCGTTTTTAATGACAATTTTATATGATTAATTAAACTTTGTTTGGTAGGTTTTAATAAGCTGCCTTCACAATTTGTCACTCTGTATCTACCTTTTTTTCATCAGGTTTTATATTATTTTTGTATGTGAAGTTTTGGGCTATGTGGTATAGACACATGGTTTCCAAAGTGGTAATTCTGTTAGGGTAGTATGTGTCTAGTAAATTGTTTTTCAAAATGTCTTGGCTGTTGGGATCATTTTTGGCTATTGTTTCTATGTCATCGTATGATTTGAGAACTCTTATTCTAGATTTAGTAGGACCAAGACTTAGCCATACAATATTTTCAGATTTTCCATACAAAGCAGTACCGGTTAAACAATCTGCAGCTTCATAGCAGCCACATTCTCTATGGGAGAGCATTTTTATGCCCAAGCTGTAGAATTTCTGAGACAGTGTTTTGTCTGATGACAGGTCATTTCAGAGGTCTTGAAGCTCTGTTTTTTCTGCTTTGGCTAAGTAGGCTGTAACATATCGTTCAACTGCAGTGGAATTTTCTGCAATGTACTGCACATCTATGTTTGCATTCCATAATAGGGCAATGATTGCATTGTAATCATTGATATATTTTGCTTCTTCTGTTCTTTTTATGTAATATGTATTTTTAGGTGATTTACCTTTAACACTATGTCTAACTGAAGACATGAAGTTGTTCACTTCACCTGTTTCTGTAACCGGTCTAGGGAAACCAAAGCGGCATTTGGTGTAGTATTTCCCTTTGTTTTTGTATTTTCGACGACAATATTTGTCACATTTGTGTCTTTGAAATTGTACAATTTGTGCATGAAGATCACTATTTGTTGCTTCTGATAGAATTTCACAAGTGACATATTTTTCGATAAACTGTAACACAGTGGCATCACTGTCTTGACCAAATTTAGGAGCATCTTTAATCCATATAAGCATGTGGATGTGTGGTGCTCCTCTGGCTTGGTATTCTTTTCTCCAAAAGAAGTGTTGCACTTCTCCGAGGGGAGGAACAGTTTTATTACAAATAAAGTGTAGCATAGCAATGAATCGATGATGGAAATATCTTGAAACATTAACAGGATCTAGAGAGCAAAGTTCTCCAGGTGTTAGTATATCTATGTTTGTTTTGTTTTTGTTTGATATGCATAGGAAATCATGTAAATCTTCCCATGCATATTCTGCACAACTTAATATGACAAACCAAGTGGGTGGGCCAAGGTTTCTTATTATACAACGTACATCTTTGTGACGTCGGAACCAGTACTCTTTAGTACCACGCATGTTTGCTAATAGATTTGTAATGCTTGATTGTAAAACTTCATCTTTTTCTTACACTTTTTGTACTAATTGCGTAGCTGACATATTTTGAAAGTGGGTTCCTGATTTTAATGTGTGTGCAACTCCGTAACATAGAGTTACTAGTTCACTTTCAAAGAGTAGGTGGAATATGTATTCCACATTTTGTCTAAATCTGGGATCTTCAGAATACATCTGTAATGAGCGGTATTCTGATGCTGTTATTTGAATAGGTCTACCATCGTACCTTCCTCCTTTACCAGAAGGAAAGAGTACAGGAAAAGCATGTGCTTCTATACTTTTTCCCATATGCTGATTGGTGATCCTTTCGTTTGTCGCATTTGGTATGTTTCTAGTGCATCCTCTATGGAGTCATTAGAGTGTAATGGATGAATTGTATAATGATCTATAATATTGGATACTGTAGCAGAATCTAGAAGTTCAAATTGACCAGTTTCTGGTGACTCTTGAATTATTTCAGTTGTTTCCCTTACGTTTTCTTCAATATTTATTTCTTTGTAGTATTGATTATTGTGTTTTAGATATTGCAAGGCTTGTCTACCTTTATGTAAGTCTACCAGTTGTTGCCAAATTTGTTTGTCTTTTATAGGTACACCATTTACTAAGACAATTAAAGATTGCTCTATTGGACGTTGCACTCCCAGGGTGTGCACATTTTCTTTTAGATCTAATGGTAAATACACTACTTTGCCACAAATGCCTTTCACCAATTCAGAGGGAGATAATTTTGCTGTTTTTGGTTGAAGGCGTATTATTGCTTGAAATGGGTGCACTGTTTGAATTATGATGCTCTCAGATAAATTGAGTTGTTGCAGGGGTTTTGGTAGTGGGAATAATTCCAAATTATTTGTGATAGCACATGAAGGAGTTTGAATGTTGTCAAGTTTTGTAGTGCAGTAACTGAAAAGTATTAAGGGGTAAGTTATTTTGTATTTGTTTTCTGCTATACTATAAGGTAGAGAGCTAATTCAAACCATTTGGAACCCTCCTTGTCTTATATTTTGTATGTTACGTCTATAGTTTTTGTGTTACTTTTATAAAAAGTTCTGCAGCAACACACAAACACATGGTTTGGTACTTCAGCGGATGTACTTTTGAATTTTAGTATTTCTTTTTTGTATGTGTGTAGTAGAAGGTTGCCATGTGCAGAATTGTTTCTAGTCTGCTATTGCATTTTGTAAGTGGCTTTCACCTCCAAAATATTTTCTCTGGATATGGTTGATTTCTTCGATTAGGTCTTTGGCTGTACCATGTAGAAGATTGTTATTTAAATTGGCTGGTGCTAAAGCAGGACTTTTAGCATAGTACAGTTTATAGACTAGATTTCTTATAGTTGAATGATGTGTTGATATCGTTTTGATATGATGGAAGGTGCTTTTGCAAATAGGTCCTGAAATGCAGGCCAATGAATGTCCTTGCAGTCCTGTGTATTTGCACACTGGACAGGTATCCATATTTTGCAGCAGTTTTATTTTGATTTTGTCTTTGCCTTTCACATATTGATTGAGGAACTGGTGTAAAGATTTGAAAGATTTTTTGGCAATGTTACACATTGACGTGCATGGCCATTTGTATACTGGACATTCTGGTTCAGTGGAATGGAAAATTGATACTGAGTTTTCTGGGGATATTTTTGTAAGCAGTATTTCTTGTTGCATTATGGTATTATTAAGTTTTTCATAACCTCGTCCACTGCTATGTATGGCAGTTGTGTTTGTTTGATTTTGTTTGTATGCTTCTTCATTGAAATATGGTTCTGTGCTTGTGGTGTGACTCCATTCACCTACACAGATATTTAAGAAGTTATTTTTGTTGACATTCCGTTTATTGAGAAGTCTTTTTTGTAATTTAGTACTTAGTTTTGTTAGTGGTTTCATTCTGTTAACACTAAAATAAATAACTTTCTTTTGAGGAGGATTGCACTGTCTATCAAAACTTCTAAGATTAATTTTCTACGGTAGTTTTTACGGGGTTTGCATGATTTGTCTCCTGTTTTTATAACATTCTGAAGGACTCTGTGGCGGAACATTTTTGCTAATATACTTTTTTTGGCATGGTTACGTCCTACTATATCAAGACTTATAGGAGCAGTTTTAGCAGTAGTGATGGCTGTATTCTTGTTAATCATTTTCTGTTTTCTTTTACATTGTGTTAGAAGAGGCAAAGTTTTTATACAGGAAGATTGTTTTGTTTTGCTAAATGACTGTATTAGCTGTTTTGTTTTAACTTTTTGTACAAACTCTGCTAGAGATGGATGCTTATTTTGGACATCTTTATTTTCATTTGCTCTATTTCTGCGTTGTTTTCTATGGACTTTCTTTCTGGTAAGCATTCTGTGGGGTTTGTTGAAACAAAAAAAAGAAGGTATGGGTTGGGCGGTTGTGCAATGTATGTGTGCTGTATGCATGAGTGTCTGAGTATGATGGTAAAGATGTATCTGGTGGTGTGTGATTGTGCATTGGGCATCTACAATTAGGTTGGAAGGCTATTCTTCTATTTGTCTGTTACTATACTGCGGTTCAGATGACAGTAGAAAGTGAGCTAGTGGTGAGGATAAGGACTAATAGTTAATCAAATGATATAAAATTAAAACATTCTTTGTTTTGTAATACTAACATTCTAGGGGCTGAGTTATGTTATTTGAGCTCCGAAAAATGGGGATTTGTGTGCCATTCTGCGTGTTAATCCCTTTTTAATAAATGGTAATTTGTGGGCAGAATGGTGAACAAGTATTGGTTTTTTTGGTGCACAAATTACATGAATCACTCGCACAGTGTGTTTGAGTAACAGTACGAATATTTGTATTTGTATTTGTATTTATTTCGTTTATATAGTGCTTTACACCAAAGTGCTGCACATTTTAACAACAACAGGATACATATAACAATTAAAATTATAACAGTAACAGTAACAGTAGAAGCAATTTACAAAACAGTGAGTAGAGCAACTAAACTGAAGGGGAGAAGGAGAGTAGTGCAGTAGAAGTGAGAGAGATAGGGAGGGGTGGGGAAGAGGAGCAGGAGGGAAACAGATGGGGTGGAGGGTGAGAATAGCGGGGGAGGGATGAGGGGAGGGAGATGATTAAGGAGATAAGGCAAGGGGGGAGGGGGCACGAAGAGGGACAGGGGTTTCATGGTGGGGAATGGAGAAAGAGAGATTTGAGGAAAGTGCGGAATGATGAAAAGGTAGAAATAGAGCGGAGTGAGAGAGGTAAGGAGTTCCAGTGCAGGGGGGCTAGGAGATGGAAGGAGCAGAAATTGGATGTGGCACAAGGGGAAAGAGGAACAGTGAGAAGAAAGTGGTCAGCAGAGCGAAGGGAGTGGGAGGGATTGTAGAAAGAGAGGAGAGAGTAGAGACAAGGGGGAGCAAGATCGTGGAGAGATTTAAAGACTAGGCAGAGAAACTAAGGCTGTATTGTACTTACTCTTTTTTGTGGAATTAGCAGGTTTCTTTGGAGCTGGTGTTTGTAGTTGAGATGTTGCTGTTTTCCAGGAGAGTGTTCTTCACTGCAATTGTAGAAGAAAGAAGTTAGTAATTTTGTGTGTTTATAGCACTGATGTTAATTGAGAGGTTCATTGTTATGTCTTTGTAGTAGTATTCTTGTTTGATTTCTGAACATAGTGTATGCATGCAGTTTCATTTGACTATGTGCAGCCTTTATATTTTATTTACATTATGTTAGTTCAACATGCTTTGCAAATGAGTAGAATATTAAGTGTATGAAATTCGCTTGTTTTTTTAAAGCTGTGTTATAGAATGTTAGGAGAAAGAAGAAATAAATATATATTTTTTTTGCAATTTTTATAAGGTAAATGGCAGAAACTGTATAGAAAAGCATGGAATATATGCATTTGTGAAGGTGTGGGTAATAAAGCAGAAGGATGTGATTTACAGGTAGTGGTGTTATTGCAGCTGGAAGCTTTCCAATTTTAGTGTCTTTGTGTGTGAGTGTGTGAAGATGCATGACCTTTTACTGGCTGTGTGTAATTCTATGATTCACTACTAAGTGAGTTTCCACAATTGTATTATTTCTTCCATCTTCTAATATTATAATTTTTTAGATAAGTGTGTGTGTTAATAACATGTAGATAGCAGACAGGTTTGGAAGTTACAGTTGTTATAGGAGATGGAAAAAATGACAGTAGGTTAATTTTATAGGCTATACAGGTTAGGTGGCAGTTACTCTGTTTATATGCATGTATAAGAGTTGTACATGTACTGTGCAGAAAATATGCGTACCTGTAGTTTGTATTCATGCATGTGGATATTCATGCAGCTGCAAGTAGGTGCTTTCCAATGATATGAGACTTATACTCAGAGTGATCAACAGTACATTTGAAGTGCTGAACTCTGATGATGGAGTTAGATGTCGAGGTCTTGGATGTGATTGGTGGTTGGTTGTGTGACTGCTTAGCTGTATCCAATGAGGGAATGGCACAGAGAGTGAAGTGGAAAGTGTAGAAGGGCTGTCCAAGAGTTACGTGGTCCGCGGACACCGCAGCTGTCTGCGGACAGGGCGTGCCACATCCAGCAAATTCAGCATGGAAAGGGGACTGTGGGAATCAGCCAATCAGATGTTGAGGTTGTGGATTTGTGTTGAAAGCGGCTGTGTGTAGTGAAGATGGCAGAGGTGATAAAGTCAGGGTCTTGGTGCTTGGAGATATGTGTGTGCATGGTTTACAGCAGTATGCTCAATGCAGGCATGTGGCAAACAGTTTTGATGTTAAAGGAGTGGAGGTGGTGTGGAGCACTGTGCCTGATTGCAATGTACAGGGAATTGTACAAGTTTGTGAAGATATGGGCAGGATGAACATTCCCCATGTGGTAGTTTTGCAGTATGGTGCTTTCCATTTGGGCTATGTCAGTGCCCCTACTTTTTTGGCAGATTTGGAACACTTGGTTCAAGCATTAATGAGCATCCTTCCAAAAGCCAAAGTAATTTTTTCTGGATTACTACCTAGGACAATATGGGATATAGTTCTGTTTTTTGTCCTCAGCAAACCATTGATAGGTGTGCAATCAACTGAGGCATGTCTGCTTTCATGCTTAGAGCAGGTATGTTTTTCTGTAATAATGAGAATATTGATTCCAGTAATTCTGTTTATTTTAAAGAAGATGGCATTTCCTTATCTTTTTGGGGAAATGCTATGTGTTTTGGAATGTAAAGGTTGCTTTGGAGAAGGTTATGTGAAGATTTTAGTAGTAAAGTAAGAAGAAAAAACCCAAAAATAAAAAATAACAGGTGTCTGTCAAGCATCTGCAAAAAAAACAAAAAATGGTTCTTTTCAGAGCCAACCTCAAAGGGGAAATGGGGCACACTATTTAAATTTACATTCACCACGCTCAGATTTTTGATATGTCTGCGGACATGGCGGTAGTCTGCGGATATCGCATATTACATACAGGGATTTTGGGGTGGAGAGGCATGCAAATGAGAATGAACAGAGCAAGGGACTGGTCAGTAAAGTTAACTGGGTGTGTTGTGTAAGGAGAGAGTTTGTCAGAAAGTCTTTTTCCTGAGAGAAGAACAGTTAGCTATGGTTGTGTGTTTCAGAAAATAGATTATCTGGATTTTGGGAGACTCATGGATACATTGGTTGGAGGTGCATGCAGAACACTGTGGAGTAGCTGCTGTTCTTGGACTCTCTCATGTGGTAGTGCACTGGCATGGAGTGCGTGGAATGAAGTGGTTGGACTTGGTAGCTCTCTGTGCTACTTTGGAGACAGAGCTTCATCCAGACATAATTATAATTAATTGTGGAGGGAACAGTTCAGGACATGTGTCAGGAATTTATTTGCAATTTGCGATTAAGGAAGGACTTAGGAAGGTCATGCACATGTTTCCAAATTCCCAAGTAATTTTTTCTCGTATTGCGCAGAGACAGATGTGGCTGTGTTCTTCTTCATTTGGTCCACAAATGGAGAAATTGAGGCAGAATGTTAGTAAGGCTGTGCGTGCCTTTCTAAGAGATGTTGGCATGTCCTCTTTCCACAATGAAAATATTATGTTTCGTAACACATACATTTTTCGCACAGATGGAGTCCATCTTACTTATGCTGGTAATCAGATTTTTCAGAGAAATGTACAAAATGCATTGCGACCTTTTGTGGAATGACAGCCATCCATTTTGCAGTAGGTGTTGACTATTTCAAGTTTTTCAAACACAAAAAACACCACCTGAATGCTGTTTTCAGAGCCACCACTTCCTCCCAGATAAAAGTGCAATGGTTTTGATAGGGCAGCACCCCAAAATTTAGGATGTCTGCAAACTGTCTGCGGACTTCAAAAAAATGCACAGGGCCCTGCTCCATTTATTTGTCACTTCTATTTTTAGACTGTGAAAGGTGGCTCTGAAAAGAGCCTTTTTTTATTTTTGTTGTTTTATATTTTTTTGTTTTTTTACACACGACACACTAGGAGAGGAGGGGAAAGGATGATAAGGGGGGGCACCAACCATGGGGATAGGAAAGGGCAGGTGGAGAAAGGAAGATTTAGGGTGGGTCTTACTTATGTAGGTAGCAGGTCTTCTCGTGCTCCTTGACCGCAGTCTCGAAAGCACTTTGAAGTCTCCCCCACCTGCAGAGTACTGCATTGCAGTACATAAACAAAACTGTGACCCTCAAAAGGTAAGGGTCATCAGCATCGTGAATGGCATGTGAGGCAGCTGGAGGGATGCGCTCTCCTACAGGAGTGTCTCTTGTGGTGAGGGGAGCGGAAACGGAGGATGTAGTAGAGGAACTCAACCTACTACGTTGATCACAAGGTACAACCTTGCGAATGGCCCCACTGTGGAACAACCTTAGTTGTCGCTTCATAGATGTCGTACGAAAGCTGTATGAACCAGGCCTCCCGCGACACAGCACCATTTTGCACTGCAGGCGACTTTGTTTGCACGTGCTTTGGGTACATCACCATGAATGGTAAATTACCGCCACACCCAAGACTCACAACGAGTGCTGGTTGTAGGGACTTCCACTACCTCATCCTCTTCATCCTCTTCATCCTCCTCCTCTACATCCTCATGCCTGTTCCCCTCTTCAGGCACTTGGGGAGGTGGTGGTGGTGGAGCGGGTGGGGGTGGTGCTGAGACAGATGTAGCACCAGCTGGAGAAGAAAGTATTGATGCCATCAGGTCTCATGGAAAGCAGCAGCAATGGCAGAAAAATCTGTAAGATTACCAGCAAAGTAGACAATGCTCTGTCAGATAGCCAGAAGCACAATGAGGATGAGCTCTGGGGTGTGGCCTTTTATAGGTATGCGTGTGCACGTTTCGCAGACACCCGCACTGTCTGCGGACAGATTGAACACCCAAAAAAGGCTCATAAAGTTCCAAAAAGTATGTAGAAAGTCAGGGACATTGTCTGGGACATGTGCTATGGTGATTTTGTACTATAACATACTTTGGGTTGCCTGAAAAAGTACTTTTTAAATGTTTGGGGGCCTGGACAGTGTCCTCAATTCAGGACACACGCTCAGCGTGGGTGCGGTCACATGATGACATTGCAGACACTTCCGCGAAGGGAACCAAATGTACAGGAACGGCTGTGCGCATGCGCGCGGGTGTTCTACGGACAGTGTTTGGGTCCTAACACTAATTAAAAGTGCGACACAAGTGAGACAGACAGTTACGGACAGGCGCAATGTTCGTAGGACTTATGGGTGTGGTGCGCATGTGCGTAAATGTTATACAGGCAGTACGAACAGGAATAGTGTCCTTAGGACACCTTCATTCTGGTTAATTGCGGACAACCCAGACACCGCTCGTGTTCTAAGAACAGTCCCATTTTGCTTGCGTACAGTACGGACAGACATAGTGTCCTTAGGACACCTCCATTTTGGTTAATTGCGGACATTGAGGACACTGAGTGTGTTCTTAGAACAGTTTCAACTTGCCTGCGGACATTACGGACAGGCATAGTGTCCTTAGGACACCTCCATTTTGGTTAATTGCGGGCCACCCGGACACCGCGCATGTTCTTAGAACAGTTCCATTTTACCTGCGGACATTACGGACAGTTATAGTATCCTTAGGACGCCTCCATTTTGGTTATTTGCGGACAACCAGGACACTGTGCGTGTTCTTAGAACAGTTTCAACTTGCATGTCGATAGGCATAGTATCCTTAGGACGCCTCCATTTTGGTTAATTGCAGACAACCCGGACACCGCGTGTGTTCTTAGAACAGTTTCAACTTGCCTGCAGACATTACGGACAGGCATTGTGTCCTTAGGACACCTCCATTTTGGTTAATTGCAGACATTCCGGACACCAAATATGTTCTAAGAACAGTTTCAACTTCCCTGCGGATAGTACGGACAGGTATAGTGTCCTTATGACACCTCCATTTTGGTTAATTGCGGACATTCAGGACACCGAGTGTGTTCTTAGAGCAGTTCCATCTTGCTTGCGTACAGTACGGACGAGTATAGTGTCCTTAGAATACCTCCATTTTGGTTAATTGCAGACAACCCGGACACCGCGCATGTTCTTAGAACAGTTTCAACTTGACTGCGGACATTATGGACAGACATAGTGTCCTTAGGACACCTCCATTTTGGTTAATTGTGGATATTCCAGACACCGAGTGTGTTCTTAGAACAGTTCCATCATGGTTGCGGACAGTACGGACGGGGGAGTGTCCTTAGGACACCCTCATTTTGGTTAATTACGAACATTCCGGACACCCGCGCTGTCCGCGGACATCTTAACTGCCTTTTTTTTAAAAGGACTGAATTAAAACACATCTAATTTTTTTTAATTATATACAGATATCAAATTTATGAAAGAGAGGGGGAAGCAGAAACTGACACAAACACAGGGGAATTGGGGGTTTGGAGAGGATGGATGGGAGGAAATGAAGGGATGGACGTCTCATCGTAATGTTTTTCTTGGCGGGGAAGGTTTGGGGTAGTTAACTTTGACATGGAGAGGGGGAAAAGGTACACGTGGGACAGTGATATTTAATTTTATTCTTTTATCCGGTCCTCCACAAAATGTTTCAAAAGATTGAAATTTTCCATTAGCATGTCCATTTCTTCTTCCATGCGGTGCAGAGTATGTTCTAAGGTGTCTTTAGGTGTATTATTCTCAATGTTTGTATGGTCTGTGAAGAAAGATAAAAATGTTAAGTACACATAAAGTTATGATTATTAATTTGCTTACATAGAGAAGTGTCTACCATTAGTATCATTATCTTCAGTCATTTCCTCACGTGGAAAATGTTCCTGAAGCCATTCCAAAGTATTGGCCATTTCTGTGTAAAAAAATATATATATTACTTTTAGTGTACCTAATACAGAAAGTTTAGAAATATATAAGAAACCTTAACTTTACTTAATAGCTTCTGGTAAATTGTGTTCTTACTGTTTTGTGGGTCTGCTGTTGCTCCTAGCTGTGCAGTTTCTGTGAGGATATTATGTTGGAGGCATATCTTTTTTGTTTTGGTATATTCCATTTTAGTACATATGGTATTTAAATGGATGGTTGATGTGTTACATATATAGGTTCCACTTCTTATTTATTATTGCATATAATGTGTTTATATGCTGCTTTTTGAACTTGTGCAGTGTTAATATGACTTAATAGAACAATTTAAGATACCCCCTGAGTTTTTGGGTAGTGTTGTTGTCCGTGTCTTGTCCGCGGACATACGCACAGTCCGCGGACATCAAAATCACTAGCTGTGGGTTCAGTATGTTCTATGTTACATGTATATAAAGTCAGGGACGTTATGGTTAAGTTGCGCCACTAAAAACCTATGACAATCAGTACTACCACCATGTCCGCGGACATATCGTAACATGAACAGCCCTTCTACCATTTCCACTTCACTTTCTGTGCCATTCCCTCATTGGACGTAGCTAAGAAGTCACATGACCATCCACCAATCACATTCAAGACCTCTACATCTACCTGCATCATCATAGATCAGCACTGCAAATGTACTGTCAATCTCTCTGAGTACAAGCGTCATATCATTGGCAAGCACCATCTACAAGAAATACTGTACAAGTCTCCAAGATTTCTACTCGTAGCTCCATGCATATCCAAATGCATGAACACAAACTACAGGTATGCATATTTTCTGTACAATACATTAACACATTTTCAAACTGACTTTATATTTTTGTTTTATTTCTTTATTTATTCAATTACTTTAATTTAAGCATGACATTGAGACACTATTACCTGGAAGACCTTAGTTACAGAAATAGTGGTATTCAGTGGTACATTATGAATTTCACAAACATAGTAAAGATATTTTGTTCGCTAAAGTTAGTCATTACAATACAATTTGTTCATTAAGAACATATCATGTGTATTGAACTCCAAAAAAAGAAGTCAGATACAGAACTACCTGGTCCATTTAAACTCTCAAATATAGTTGGTGTAAGTTGTGACGCAAATGTAGCAATGAATATTCTATTTCAATTACCACCAATTGTTGACAACATTTACATACACAGTACAGGCCCATTGTGTATGCAAATGTTAGTACTTCACAGTAATGCAGCAAATAAACCTTAACAACACGTATAGTGTTTATGGAATACGCCAACAATTAGACTACTGTGCTGGAATGGTGAAATTCACTATAAACTCACAGGAAGAACCACAAGGATTTCTAATGTACTTACTATTAGTACTGGAATACAAAAACATACCTATAATGAAATCTTCCAGATTTCATACATGTGGAAGCATACATGCAATCTCTGCAACAATGTGACACACGAAGAAATCCCCAATGAATGCTTCATATATATATATATATATATATCAATACCTAATTGTGAATCCATTCCATTTCAGCAACTTGTACAAAATGCAAACCATGGTAGATTATGTTCTACCTGCAATTCAAATAATCACTCCACGTTAGTAATACAAACACATAGTAAATACGTAATACTAATGCTTCTATGTTACAATGCAGATGGTACCAAAAACAACTGCAAGCTGACTGGATTCACACATGGTCAAATATCACTTGGTAAGAAAACCTTCACAACAATAGGAGCCACGCAGGAGCCACAACCAATTCAGGGCACTACACTGCATATATAAAAAAGAAATGTGGATGGTTTGAATGTAATGATAGTACCATTACTCTAAAGCAGAGATTACCAGCATATCTTACAAACGCTTATTATTGTTCTTAAAAACCAAAATTTGATAACTAAACTGTACTTAAACCTTAAGTAAACTTGTAGTAAAAAATATAAACTGTTAGAATATTCCAAAAGCTATCTAACTGCCCAAAGATTGTACAACAACTAATCAGATAAATGAACACCACTAAATTAGAGCAAAAAATAGACAGTTAGAATATGCCAATTGGTATCTAACTGTCCCAAAATTTAACAATATTGAAACAGATAAATCAATACCACTAAAATATATAAAAAATAGACAATTAGAATACGCCGATTTGTATCTAACTGTCCAAAAATTTAACAATATCCAAACAGATAAATCAATGCCACTAAAATATATCAATAAATAGACAGTTAGAATATGCCTACTGGTATCTAACTGCTCCACCAGAAGCAACAAGTGAACACTGAAAACAAACAAACTGTAGCATAACAGAAAAAGATTTTTTTTTTAATCCAACATGGATTTTTTTCCTCCCACAGACCCAATGATTTTAGCAACGAACAGAGAAACTGAGCAAATTGCACAGTAGTCTGGTTTGTAATCTACTAAATATGAGGGTCCAAAAAAAAGAAATATTGATAATACAATGTAACAACTCATTACAAAATACTAATACTAACATGCTATTTTCTTTTATCACAGAAATTAACAAGAAATACATGTACTCCAGTTACTAAACCAAACAGTAAGTATATTATACACTGTATACCATGGCCACAACCATCGCAGCATATCACACCCAAAATATCTTATAACTTTGTTCCTTATAAATGTGTTTTTGTCCCAAAGTTATAAGCAACTATAAGTGTGATATGCTACTGTGGTTGTGGCCAGGGCATAGAGTGTTGGGTGCATGACCAAATGGTCATGTACCCAACATTCTATGCCCTGGCTACAACCACTGCAGCATATCACACCCATAGAGTCAAACATTTCAACTATGGCCTATGGAAACCTTTAATGTCCGCGGACATTACCAGTGTTCTTAGAAAAATACAGACAGCGTCTTCAGGACACCCCCTACGAACATTTCAGGACACCACAAGTGTTCTTAGAACACATTCAACTTGACAACGAACAATACGGACAGAATCCTCAGAACACCCCCATTTTGTTTATTTGCAAACATTTCAGGACACCCGAGTGTTCTTAGAACACATTCAACTTGACACAGAACAATACGGACAGAGTCCTCAGAACACCTCCATTTTGTTTATTTACGAACATTTTAGGACACCGCGAGTGTTCTTAGAACACATTCAACTTGACAAATAACAATACGGACACCGCGTGTGTTCTTAGAACACTTTCAACTTGACAACGAACAATACGGACAGCGCCCTCAGAACACCCCCATTTTGTTTGTTTGCGAACATTTCAGGACACCTCGAGTGTTCTGAGAACACATTCAACTTCACAACGAACAATTCAGACAGCGTCTTCAGGACACCCCCTATGAACATTTCAGGACAGCGCGTGAGTTCTTAGAACACTTTCAACTTTGCAACAAACAATACGGACAGTGTCCTCAGAACACCCCCATTTTGTTTATTTGCGAACATTTCAGGACACAGCGAGTGTTCTTAGAACACATTCAGCTTGCCACGGAACAATACGGACAGCGTCCTCAGAACACCCCCATTTTGTTTATTTGTGAACATTTCAGGACACCACGAGTGTTCTTAGAACACATTCAACTTGCCATTGAACAATACGGACAGCATCTTCAGGACACCCCCTACGAACATTTCAGGACAACGCGTGAGTTCTTAGAACACACCCCCATTTTGTTTATTTGTGAACATTGCAGGACACCGCGAGAGTTCTTAGAACATTTTCAACTTGTCAACGAACAATACGGACAGCGTCTTCAGGACACGCCCTACGAACATTTCAGGTCACCACGAGTGTTCTTAGAACACATTCAACTTACCATTGAACAATACGGACAGCGTCCTCAGAACACCCCCATTTTGTTTATTTGTGAACATCTCAGGACACCACGAGTGTTCTTCGAACACATTCAACTTGAAAAAGAACAATACAGATACCGTGTGTGTGTTCTTAGAACACATTCAACTTGACAAAGAACAATACGGACAGCGTCCTCAGAACACCCCCATGTTGGTTATTTATGAACATTTTAGGACACCGCGAGTGTTCTTAGAACACATTCAACTTGAAAAAGAACAATACGGACACCATGTGTGTTCTTAGAACACTTTCAACTTGACAATGAACAATACGGACGGCGTCCTCAGAACAACCCCATTTTGTTTGTTTGCGAACAGTTCAGGACACCGCAAGTGTTCTGAGAACACATTCAACTTGCCAGCGAACAATATGAACAGCATCTTCAGGACACCCCATAAGAACATTTCAGGACAACGCGAGAGTTCTTAGAACACTTTCAACTTCACAACGAACAATACGGACAGCGTCCTCAGAACACCCCCATTTTGTTTATTTGCGAACATTTCAGGACACAGCGAGTGTTCTTAGAACACATTCAGCTTGCCACAGGACAATACGGACAGCGTCCTCAGAACACCCCCGTTTTGTTTATTTGCGAACATTTTAGGACACCATGAGTGTTCTTAGAACACATTTAACTTGCCATTGAACAATACGGACAGCGTCTTCAGGACACCCCCTACAAACATTTCAGGACAATGCGTTAGTTCTTAGAACACACCCCCATTTTGTTTATTTGCGAACATTGCAGGACACCGCGAGAGTTCTTACAACATTTTCAACTTGTCAACGAACAATACGGACAGCGTCTTCAGGACACCCTCTACGAACATTTCAGGACACCACGGGTGTTCTTAGAACACATTCAACTTACCATCGAACAATATGGACAGTGTCCTCAAAACACCCCCATTTTGTTTATTTGCGAACATTTCAGGACACCACAAGTGTTCCTCGAACACATTCAACTTGACAAAGAACAATATGGACAGCGTCCTCAGAACACCCCCATTTTGTTTATTTATGAACATTTCAGGACACTGCGAGAGTTCTTAGAACATTTTCAACTTGACAATGAACAATACGGACAGCGTCTTCAGGACACCCTCTACGAACATTTCAGGACACTGCAAGAGTTCTTAGAAAATGTTCAACTTGACAACGAACAATACGGACAGCGTCTTCAGGACACCCCCTACGAACATTTCAGGACACCGCGAGTGTTCTTAGAACACTTTCAACTTGACAACAAACAATATGGACAGTGTCCCCAGAACACCCCCATTTTGTTTATTTGCGAACATTTCAGGACACCGCGAGTGTTCTTAGAATAGTTTCAGCTTGCTTGCGAACAAAACGGACACATATTGAGTCCTCAGAACACCCCCCATTCAGTTTATTTAGAACATTTCAGAACACCCCTGATGTCCACAGACAAATCGAACACAAAAAGAACATCTACCACATAAAAAAGCACAACATTTAATCTCATACCCTCCCATCCTCCCCAAACACTCCTACACACCAACATACTCTACTAAATACACATTTTGAACAAACTTTCACCGCGCTGTCCGCGGACGTCCGCAAATCCAAGATGGCAGGCGCTACCGAAAATCTGACGCGCTTCACGCTTCACACCTTCCAATCAGCGAACACGCTGCATGTCTGCGGACATGACGTAAGCCGCTCGGCCAATCAGGAGATTGTCCGCGGAGCGAACAGGGAAGTGTGTCAGCGGACCCAACACAGATATCACTAATTTTTTTTTACCTACTTTTTGGTCATTTAAAAAACAAAAACTACTGGATGGATTTTCACCAGCAGTTTGGGCTGTAGGCGCGAGCACATTTTTTTTCCCATTCAGTCTATGGGAAAAAAAAAGTTTTGGGACCCCCCCTATAACTTTGTAACTTTGCCCCCCCCTGGACGAATCCTCACCAAACTTTGCAAAAAATTCAGAGTGGGCCATATACTTGTTTTGCAAAGTTTGGTGAGGATTCGTCCAGGGGGAGCGAAGTTATAAGCCGCCCAAAAAGTGCTCTTCCTATGGAAACACCAATTTAACCATAACTACTATATATATATATATATCATCGTGGAACACAGCAGAGGAAGAAAAATGTACTCCAAACATGAGGTACTGGCAATCCCAAGAAAAATAACAAACTCGAATCCAAGTGGAGAAACGAGCTTAATGAAGGTAAAAATAAGGCAAAAGCATACACAACAAACAAAGCAGGACGCCAAGGAAGGGTCCTGAACGACGCATTTCGCGCTTCCCTGAGCGCTTGGTCACATATATATACTTAAAAAACAACAAAAACACCATTACGGTGAGCAACACTCCCATGCGTGAATTTCACAGTCTTTCCAAGTTGTTGCAGCAAAACAAAAGTCAACTTGCAAACTGCAGGGGTTGAAATAGTAAAGCAACCTTTATTTGAACATTGTGCAGTTTAAAATGCAGTTTTCATAGTCACATCTATGCTGGCTGGCATCCTGACGCGTTTCACCACACACCTGTGGCTTGATCACAGTATTATATATAAGGGGTTTGCATTGGGTGGGGGGTTATGGAGGGTTTAGCCCCGCATATATGTAACAATTGACCTTCTGAATTCAGTCAGTTTTGTTTGCAAAGGTCAATTGTCATTAGAGCAATTGTGACTCAAACAATTCATATACAACAAAGGGAAGAGCACACTCTTCGTTCTCTGCTTGGCATCATCACTTGTATAAAAATGCCACATTGCCCCGTGAACAATGCTGACCTCTGCTGGAATAGTTGTTGTGTGATCATATGTTGTTTCTAATTTTTCTGCAACAGATGCAGCGCCATGTGTTTTAGCCTGAACTGAGGAGGTTCACTTTCATCGCCTGCTCTGTGTGTAGGTAGGGACGGTGTAGCCCAGGAATTGTGGCCATTGTCCACTAATACTGCAGCTTTGGCTTGTTATTCCTCATTTGCAGTCCAGTGCTGCAAGGCCCATAACTACAAGATAAAAAAGACCAAAATGTCAATGCTGTGCTATTTCAAGAAACCTGCAGCACTCATGGACTCATTAAAATCAGGATTTAAGCTAACAAATACTACATCTTCCAATTTGAAGTCAAAGCTCAAAACACCCTGAGACAGAAAGAAAGGATTGTGGACACTGACAATACTCTATCCCACACGACACACCTATTAATAATACAATTCATAAACTCTACCTTTTCTTCTCATTTAACAAATCACATCATTTGGTGGCATAGTGGGATGCAACTGCACCTGACCATAGACGCCATATCATGGAAGGAAGACAATTGCAAACGTGACACATCCAGAAAACCTAATGCTGGGTTTGATCAAACTTACTCTGAGACTTACAAACTTACTCCGAAGTCGTATGCCCCTACCAAAGGTCCCAGCTAACAAATGAATTGGACTTGTGTAGAACTTAAAACTATAGTATTCCTGAGAAAGTCTGAGCATTTGTTTAAACCAACGGGCAGAGTGGGGTTTCCAGTTAAAACTCCTGGAAAGTTGTAGCCAGATCGGAGCTAGCTCTGATGAGTTCTATTGGTTTGGGAAAAGGAGTCACAGGTGAAGACATCAGAGGGAATGTTGGCATTCTACTCTTAAATTTTGTGGATCTCTCTTTTGAGGAACAGCAAATGTATGCTGTAGCACAGTTGCTATGCAACAGATCTCCACCTCAAGGAAGGAAGAAGTAGAGATTCTGGGATCAACTGAAAAAGAACCAGAGGCTTTGTTCCCAAACATACTTCAACCACAAATCATTGACAAAATTTACAAAAAATAACCAGTGGTGCTAAAGAGAGCATGTGGACACATGAATACCTCTGCAATTTAGGAAATGCCTCTGTCCAATGATTGCATCAGCTTCCAAGGAGAATACCTCAGTCATAGAGAAGAACAGGGTGTATTTCATTGGGATGAGAAGAATCCTTTTTATGAAGGAACCATATATGAAGTTTGACTGACAATCTTGCCTTTGACGACTGATCACAAAGCCATTATAAACATCTTGTTTTATGGTGTATTGCACATGTACAGAGTTTGCACATGCCCAACCAGCATTCGTGTATACCTCCTCAGATTGGCATGGCACCAGCCCAAACAAAGTCTATATGTATCTGGCACACCTTGGAAAAGCAGTGAATATTCTGGACAGCCAAAGAGATGGGAGGCAAAGGGAAACAAAGTGGGGTACCCAAGGAGACACAACAGTCAGATTTCCAGAGCAATAGTCCTTCAGGAAACATTCATCACTGAAGCCACAATATCTCTAAACTGCATGGGGACGGCTTCAACCACTTCCCGGTGATCTATCATTTTAGTATTTTGCAAGACTTAATTGTGTGGTGTCCTGGATTACAAGATGAATGTTCTATCAAGAATCTACCATACCTGTAGAAGGGCCCAGGGTAACTCTGGAGTGATTGTTCAGGATACGAGTACTCTGGTGTAGTAAACATTGTAGAAATATGGTGGCAATTCCCTCACTTCCGCATTACTGCACCCCATACTGCAGGTTTGACTGTGAAGCAGAAGATTCACCTCCAGCAAAAAGCTGGAAGTGAATCTGCTGCCTTAACACTCAAAATCAGCAAAATCAGCAGAATTACTGCTGGTGGTAATTCTGCCAAAAGGCCCATGTAGTCCTATGTACTCCAAAAATGAGTAATAACACTGCCCTACCACCACTTGTAATCCTCCGGTAAATCCATGGGACCAAGTGGCAGTAACAGCAATTCTGTTTGACTGTATTTCCGTGGATTTACTACCAGAAAACTGCTAAACTCATTAGGCGTCCATTTGTCTTTTATTGATACCACACCACCTTGAAGTATTTTCCTTGTGGTTACTTGACAACTCTACATTTTGAATAGCCCCTAACTGAGCATTCTACTGCTCCTAACTCCAAGTCATGTTATCAGAGTTCCATCTACTAAGGACCCGTATACATAGTACAGTCCAATGAAGAAGTCAAGAGCTGCATCTTTCATCACCCTCTCAGGAAAAGGGGTGACAGACACTCCATCTTCAAACCTTCACATGCCCTCGTTCTCCCTGAAAGTATTAATTATTAAGGTCAGCTTCAACCCTGCGAGGGCAGGCAACAACAAGCCCTTACCTCGTTGTGAGTATAGTGGTAATGGTAAAAACGTGGTATTTTTGAACTATTTTTAAACTGCCACCAAATTCTTTCGGTTTGCATGGAAGCATACGAAATAGTGTACATGAGGAAATGTGGGATATTTAACCATGCAGCACTTTCCGTGTATATTTTTACAGTTGCACCCATACTCACAATGATTTCAGTGGTGTCCTGAGTTTCTGGTTTCTCAGACCAGGAAGTGTCTCCTTGAAAGGCCCTTGATTAGCGACCTATCACCTCAGTTGCTCAGAGGACCTTGCCTTAGGTAAGTTTTGTGATCAATTTAAAGCCTGCAGAATTATGCAACTTGGTAACTGCCCCTTCTACTATCACATGCCTTTTAATGCCCCTCTACTCTCATTCCAGTTACTGGCCCGACCCAACAAATCCACTCCATTGATTTGTCTGACTTTATCCTGTGGTACTTGAGGGAACTTTTTGGATTCTATGCATTAGGATAGCTTACAGGTATCTGCGAGTGCCTTCAATGTTCCTGGATCGGTGTTTCAGGGTCTGCCTTGAAACCTCACAGGGAATCTTGTGAACACTTCATGCTTTTTGGTTTCAGCTAGCTAGCTGTCTTCAGGTGTGCTGTTCATCTACCAAGACTGTGACACCCGTATGCTGGTGGACTACACCACAACTGTAGGTAGTCACATTCTTTATTATTGACTCAGCAAAATCCTCTGTTTTCATTTCAGTCCTGCGCTAATTACATTCAAAAGTTATTCGACATGGGCTATTCAGGCAATAATTGGTGAAACTTTATTTCTATTCACTATATCTATTGCGTTACTAAGACTGTATTTATCCACTTTGGTTCTTGATTTCGGTTCAATTTTAATTATAGACTGTGACAAATTAAATCCAGTGACCAACACCTATTTCACGCCTAAACTTACACTTGCTTATGGCCATTACTCAGTGTCCTTAAATGTATGTTGCAAGTGCACACAGGTATGTGTTGAGAAGACATGATAACTACCTTCCCTGCTTGGCGTGGTGGAACACTCCTGTTTGACACTTTGCTGTTATTACATCAATAGATATCTAAATGAATGCTTATATTTTATGAGCAGGATGATAACATTGCATTTGCACCAACCATAGTTTGAATATCTTATCTCTAATAATTGTTGAATGTACGTAGTGTGGGATCTAATACCATTTGCTTAAACTGGATTCATTTGCAGTGCCCTATCTCCAGCCAGGCACCCTATGAAGATACATGCTTCCAACCATCAAATAACCAGTCACGTATTTAGGAGGATCAAACACAGACCTTGCTATATATTCCACCAAACCCCTGCTAAATTATTGAGTGACTTGCTGAAAGGCAATGCCCAGATGTGTTGGAGACCGGACCCTGCTATAGGAATAGTTAATGTAGCATTTGAGGGCCTGGGGCTTAGTCTGGAAGTATTTTTTTTTTAAATTTGTTTATTTGTATTGCGCCGACTGCTCACAAGTATCGGGGCGCATACATGTAGACAAAGACAAATAATAAGAAGACACGACAGTAGACGGGACAAGTCAGCACATAGGAGGATTAAGCCAGCAGTGGACGAGGAATCTTATCTGGTATTATTTAAAGAGCATGCTTTTAAGTTTTTTATGGAAAGAGTAAAGGTTTGTTTCCAGTCTGAGACATGTCGGTAGTTTGTTCCAGAAGGTTGCCGCACGGGTGGGTAAGGCTCTTCCTAGCCCTAGTTCTTTTTTAAATTTTAAGGTTGTTATCAAGCCCTTGGCTTCAGATCTTAATGTTCTGGTCGGGTTGTAGGGTGTGAGTTTGGTCTTTAGGTAGGCGGGTGCTTTTCCATAAAGACATTTATGGGTTAGGCACAGGGACTTGAATTGTACACGGTCTTCCCTTTTCAACCAATGTAGGTTGCGTCTGGCTTCGCTAATGTGATCTCTCCTTGATTTCTGTTTGATAACTCTTATCGCCTGATTTTGAATCAGTTGGTACTTGTGTAGGCTTTGCTTGCTGGCACCAGCAAGGAGTGCGTTACCATAGTCCAAACGCGATAAAATTGTGGCTCTGGCAATAGTGGCACAATTCTTTTCATTGCTTTGAGGAGTCTAATATAGTAGTTGCAATTTTTGCTGACATACATAGCTTGGGCATCTGCATTGAGTGAAGCTTCCAGAGTCATGCCAAGTGTTTTAACCTTACCAACTACTTCAATGCAAGATTCCTTGATTAGAAATGCCTTGTAGTCGGATGACAATTTGGCACGCGCCTGGGTGGATCCAAATACCATTAACTCGGTCTTATTGCTGTTAAGGCACATCCAGTTGTTGTTCATCCACTCTTCAATATTCTTGTAGAGGGTGTTAAGTGTAATAATGTCCTTAACATGATCACCGCTCAATTCCATGACTAGCTGCGTGTCGTCAGCATAGTTTGTGAAAAACACTTGGAGTTGTTCTAGTAATTCACACAGGGGGCATATGTAGATATTAAAGAGCAATGGTGACAGGCTAGCTCCTTGAGGAACCCACACGCGATGTTATGTTCGGTTGAAAATTTGTCTCCCCAATGGACACGTGATATTCTATTCTCAAGGAAGGAGATGAGCCAGCTTATCGCTTCATTGGAGCAATTTGCAGTTTTGGCTAGTGCTTGTTGTAATAGCTGGTGGTCTAACAGGTTGAACGCTGCACTTAGGTCTAAAAGCACTAGTAAGCCGGTTTTGCCCTTGTCCATGATTTCCAGCATTTTCGTTTGTAGATCTAGCATTTCTGTCTCTGTGCTATGTGCGGCTTTAAAACCAGATTGTTGTGGATGTAGCGATTTTGTCCATGACTTTAAGAGTGAAGTTGCAATTTGTAATGGGCCTCAGGTTGTTAGGGTCGCGTTGGTCTAAGTTGTTTTTTTTTTTACAAGTGGGTTAATGGTGACTTTTTTATATTTTCCGGCACTGTTTTGTCTCGGAAAGATGTATTTACAATTTTAGTAACTAAAGGAGCAAATATGTCAGGGTGTTCAAATATTATTTTAGGGGGAAGCTTGTTTTCCACGCAAGATGATGGTTTCTTAGATGTCAATGTTTTCTTCATGGTATCGATAGATATTTGTTGAAATTGGAATTTCTCTTTCCCCTTGTCAGTTGTCGGTTCGACTGAGGGGTTAGGTTGGGACTTGGTCTCAAGAGCAGATGCAATTCCTTCTCTGGCGTTGGTGATTTTATTAGCGAAAGCTATCTGAGTGTTTTCACATTCAAGTTGGGAAGGATTGAAATTGGGAACCAGAGCCTGTGGTTTGTCGATAGATTTTAATATGTCGAAGAGTTTGCTAGCTGAACTCGAGGATGCTTCAATTAGACTATTGAAGTAGTTCCTTTTGGCTTTGTTAATGCTGTTCTTATATGATTTTTCTAGTGATTTCCAACTGATCTTATTGTCGTCTGTTGGATTTTTTTGCCATTGTGCTTCTCTAAGTTTTTCTTTCTTTTTTTGGTTAGTCAGTTCTGATGTGTACCATTTTTGATGGTTAGAGTTAGGCCTGACTGTTTTTTTGCGATTAGGTGCTTTTAGGTTTATCAAACTTAGCATCCGATGGTCATATTTGCTTATGATGGTGTCACAGGAGTCTGTTTCCTTAATGTCAGCCATAATGATACTGTTGACGCAGGATTGTAGATCTGCACTTTCGATATTTTTAAAATTTCTTGAGTGCACTTTCTTAGCATCGTTAGCAGGTTTTTTTGCTAACTGAGGGATCAGTAGATTGAAAACGACTTTGTAATGGTCAGTCCATATACATGGGGTAGTAGTAACATTCTTTTAAATATACCAGAAAGGTATATATTTAAAAGAAAATGTGTGTTTAGTTTATGAATACACGTTTTACACTTCAATAAAGAACTAATATCTAAGCATGTATACAGTAGATGGTACATTCAAAATCATACAGCATATCAGTTTCCATACACTGTTCTCGTCGCCTCACACCATGGTGTCAGTAGAAAGCTTTCCATAAGTGCTATAGCTATCCTGTTCCAAGCGTAATTACCTCATGTGCCTAGTGAAATTACATCATGTTCCAACCAATAGCCATATCCCTTGTCAGAATGTATGCGGGATGAGCCAGCTCAGAGAGAGCAACCTGGGCAGGCAGTAAGTCCCAACACATTGCTCTCCGGTCTGCCTCTCCCTGCATCAATTTCTTATTCTAATCCTCGAATATTTGTTCTAACAGTGTTGCTAAGGCGACTCTGAGACCCTCATTAGTGGTCATCATAATCCTCAACCACAAGTTGTCTGACAGAACCCAGGAGGTCGAGTGAATGAACTTTGTTAGTGAGTGAATTCTCTGCTCCCGAAAGACGGGACATTCCAGGAACAGATGAAAGAGGGATTAGTTTGGGTATAGCCCACATGCATGGCAACCGGCATTGCACAGCAACAGGGATTCGTTTGGGTCTAGCCCACATGCACAGCAACCTCACATTTCCTTTGATACTGAGAATTTAGGCCCCAGTACTTCCATTGTTGGAAGAACGTTCAGATGAAATCTCAGGTATAAGTTTCTATGCTTTTTAAAAGGGAATTTATGGACATAGGATCTTATCAGGTTTGAGTGGATACGTAGGTGCTGATTGGTTTTATGTAGGTGTATCCTATATAGTTCCCCGTAATCAGAGTTTCTATCCCAGTGCTTTATTTTGTTTTTATTTTGAAAGCACTGTCTGCACTAGCCACTTGGATCATGTCCAAATAGATATTACAATTTGTATAACATTTTAGTAGGAATGATTTAGGCTCTAAGCCGCTCTGCATACGTTCTTGTACATACAAGCTCAAATAATGTTTCTCACTTTCCTCTATTTTGGTCACTAGAGACAGAGATCTTTTTATGTATTGTGCCCACCACGAGATCAGGCCCAGTTCCAGTCTGGTTGCACTGATCGGTGTAGACTTTGGTAAATTCAGGACTGCTTTGCAAATTTTACTTTTTAACCGATCATGGAAAACCCTGTCTGCAAACAATATAAGCTCACAACCACATAACATTATTGCTGTTACCGCTCGACCAATAGCAATAGAGAGTATGTGCAGAGCTTATTTTTTAGTACTTTCATTAAAGTAATAGATGAATTAATTGTTTGCCTCCATTCTCCCCTTTTGAATAATAAGATGTTGCATTGTGGAGATGGGGAAGGCCAGATAGTTTATACTGGTTACTTGCTTGATCAGGGTTTGATTTACTTTCCATACGTACCTGCTACCTGTACGTTTTGTTGCACAGGACAATGCATAGGATTTGAGGGGGTTGATTTTCAAGTGATTGTTCGCCAGAAAGGTTTGGACGCCGTCGAGAAGTCTTTGGAGGCCTGCCAGGGTGCAATTCATTACTATCAGATCATCGGCGTAAGCGATGATTTTCACCCGCAGATCTCGCCATCTAGGTGCATATCCTCGCCACGCCAAACTTTCTTTCCATAGGTCAGGTAAATATAAGTTCAATATTGTTGGGGCCACTACACATCCCTGTCTCACCCCTTTGGTAATCCGGATGCACTTCGACAGGTCCCCCTGACTATTCAGCCAAATTCTTACTGAGTTTTCCCTGTATAACAGCTGGATCATTCTTAGCCGGCCCTCTGCAATGCCCCACCATCTGAGTCATCCCCAAAGGATTTGTTTGTTAACATTATCAAATTCAGCGCTCAAATCCAGCACTGCCACATATAACGTTTTACAAAAACGTCTGCTTATGCCTGAGGTGCAGACAGAGAGAGCCACAGCACTCATAAAGTGCCTACACCCTTCCTAAACCCAGTCTCACGAGGGCTAAGTATACTTTCCTTTTCTGTCCAGTTAGTTAAATCTTTCAGCACCAGTTTGGCGAAGATCTTGGCTGCAGAGTCTATCAGCCCAGTTGGCCTATAGTTTGCCGGGCTTGATCTGTCACCACTTTTAAAGATCGGATGACAGTTGATGTTCACCAAGAACCAGGGCAGTCCATACCCTTGGCAATCCACTGAAATAGTCTGAATAGGATGTCAGACCAGAGGTTGAGATTTTCCTTATATAATTAGTTCAACACCCCATCAGGACAACTCGCTTCAGAATTGTGCAGCGTTTTAATTGCCACAGAGATGTCTGTCGTATCAAAATCATACTTCCAGATCTCAAGCCTGTTGGTAAATTTTCGATCCCCTAAGGTACTTGGGGTACCGCAGTCAAACTTTTTGTAGTATTAGTCACACCACTCAGTCTCTGATACACAACACGATTGCAAACTTGATTTTGGGTCCTGCTTGCCATTTAAGATCCAAACAATGAAGGTGGGACCTGGGAGTCCCTCTGCCAGATATTAGTCCTCGTTATGAGAGCCTTACCCAGATTATTTAGCTCACAATCTTTTACAGAGGAGAAATAGCTAAAACATAGAAGTCTTTGTCCTGCCCTGGGCAGTCCAGCACTGAAATGCTGGGCAATTCTCCTCTGTACAAGAGTACCAGATCAAGACCCTCTGCATTGTCCACAAGGCCTTCTGGGGCCTAAGTCCTCAATACCTCCAACCCACTCTTCGTAAAAACCTTCCTACTCAAGCTCTTTGCTCCTCCACATCCAACTCCCTCAGGGTCAGTCGCTTCTCCAAGCAACAAGTTGGTGGTAGATCTCTTTCTTCGGCTAGTTCATCCCTCTGGAACAGCCTCCCTGCCTTTCTGAAACTTGAGGAGAACTATCTCCAGTTCTGGAAGCACCTCAAGACCTGCCTCTTTGTGTCTGCTTTCTCTCTTCCTCTCCCCTGCTGATTTTCTGTCAGATACTGCACTGGTAACCTGGCTACCCACTGATTTCAGGCCCAGGCCCCTGCCCGCCCAGTTTCACACCCACACTGCCTCCCGGCAACCCTTGCACTTTGGTCTGTATCTGTAACCCTACAATCCCCCTAACTGCACTTTTGGACACCTGCTGTCTGCACTTACCCTTGCACCTGCCACCTGCTTGCAGCACTTTGTGTTACTGTTTTGATCACATGTACAGCACTGCTAGCCTCATCTTTCCCCTGGCACTTTTCCTCTCCCCAGTCACCTGCACTTGCAGAATCTCAATGTCACTTGGACTAGTAAGATTGTTGTCTCTGTCCTCCCTCTCATCCCCCTTCCTTGCCTCGTTGCGCCTTGAAACACTTGTGTATAGGCGTGTTACAAATGCCATATCATATCAGATGTCTTTGACGACCAGGCTTTTAAAAAGGGTTAGATTTCATTTCTGGAGATAGAGTTGAAGTCTATTTGACTTAAGCCATTTGCTATATTCTCTTTTGAGTATCTTTAACCTTCCTGTGAGGACTGCCCCTTTTCGGATAGTAGACTTGAGGGATTTCGATTTCTGCCTCAGCTCGTTTTTCTTGTAATTTATGGTTTGATCCAAGACATTGGGCCTCATTATAAGTTTTCCGGTCTGGGAACTACGGTACCGGTAAGCTTGTCTGTACTGTAGTTCCCTGACTGGCAAACTACGAGTAGTGCTCACGGGTGCCTTTCTGCCCGCCAGGTCGGACCTGGCAGGTAGAAAGGCACCCGCGAGCACAGCATGTCGGATGCACTGGCACCGTTATAAACAGTGCCGCTGCAGCAGACCTCCCCATTCCCATTCAGCCCTATGGGGCTGAATGGGAATGGGGAGCATCTTTTTTCTGGCGCCTGTGAATGGTCAAATACTGGGTCAGGCAGGGCCGGAATGCCCCGGTAATTGCCCATTCGCGGGCGCTGGAAATGTTCGGGGGTTTGGCGGCAACCTGCCGGTTTTACCAGCAAGGCTACCGCCAAACTTCTAATGAGGCCCATTAACATGATTTAGAACAAACACAATTAGCGAGGGTGCCTATGGTTCCAGCCCAGAGGAGCCTAATTTGGCTAAAATATTGGCAAAATATGCTGGTAGAGTAGCTTAATTTTTTTGATCTTCAGGGAGTGATGCCAGCCAGATGTTAATTTTAAGATTTTGTTTTGTGAACCTTGACTATTTTCCATACTCTGTTTTTCCTACAATTTATTACCAAATTGATCGGGCCCCCAGTGTTGGATGCCACAGCTGCCCCCACACTAATAGTAAGGCAGAGCATAGTATGATCACTCAATGACGTTGTCTCCACTTTAAACGCATGTATATCACTCAGATCCATATTTTTCAAAAACATATAGTCAATCGTGGACTCGGCCCCGTGATTCTGCCAAGTGGGCTACTTTGCCAAGTCTCACCAAAGAGTAGGTTAGATTGAATAAAGCCCCACCTGGACAAGAACTGAGACCACAGTCTGCCATGAGCTCCCCTTTTCCCTAAGCTAACCAGGTAATTAATCGTGGTACAGAGTTTATCACCTCCAAACCCTTCTCCATCCTCAGAGACTATGCACTGACAGTTAAAATCCCCACCTATTATAATAGGAGATTGGGGGTAAGTGCCATTCCATTTTATTAGCACATTTTCCAACTAATTTTGCACTTCCTCAATAGGGCAGGGTATTGAGTTGAAGTAAATGTTCACTATTAACATATATGAAGGTGAGGGGACCACACACTAAGAGATTACTGTTGGCAATAAAGCGGCAGATTTGCATGGGCAGTTTTTACAGTGGGCCTCATTACGAGGTTGGAGGTTATCCATGGTGCTAATAGCACCATGGCTACCCCCTTACCGCATTCCGGGTCTGGGTTCTCGAAATAGGGACTTACCGGGTCATTTCAACCGTGGAGGACCCGGTAAGTCCCCATTCCGAGAACCATTCCCCATTCCCATTCGAGCCCCCATAGGGCTCAATGGGAATGGGGATGGAGCTAATAACGGGCCCGCTATTAGCGGGCCCGTTATTAGCTCCCTGGTCCCTTAGCGGCTCCCGCTAAGGGCGCCTGCTAAAACCAGGCACCCATTGCGGGACCCACTAAGGGACCTCAGAATATGGAGGTAAGGGATTACCGGCACCGGCACCCTTACTGGTGCCGGTAAACCCTTACCTCCAACCTCGCAATGAGGCCCAGTGTCTTTTACTGTCATTAGCAGACCTCCCATTGGATGGCCACGCGTCCCTTTGATAGCATGTTTGTGATTTATAAGTCTGCCATCAATCACGGGGCTCTCCAATAGCCAAGTCTCTTGAAACATGATAATATCATGACATATCATTTTATTTGCTTGGCCTTGTTGCAGAAAGGAGTTAAAACCTCAAGTGTTGCAGCACAATAAGTTCAGTCTAGAATCCGGGTCGCACGGTTGGAATTGGGGGCAGGGTACTTGCCAACCATCTCCACCCATCATCCGGGTATGGGCGATTAGTGAGCCAACAGCGATCGTAGTCATAGTGGCATGTCACGGTTACATTTTGCTCTGGTTGTGCGTAATATTTCAAGTCCAAGTTGGAGTGATAGCATTCAAAGCCCTGAACCAAGATATCTTCTTGATGCATGTAAACCAAGTCTTCAATCAGTTTAGAGGTGAAATAAACAGTGCACCTGCCTAGCCGCAATCATTCACTCAGATGCATACATTTCAGCTCTTGTGTTGAGATTGATGAACAGCAGAGATAATAATTTCGCCTGATTCAATGGGATGTTTTGTTCCTCCTCAAAGAAGGATTCAAATGTCAGAGGCTTCATGGGGTTAGGCGTAGGTTTTTGATCCACCTGGGCACGCCCCGTCAGAGCATGAGTCACTCGGTTTTCTGAGGCGCCCGCCCACTAATTTGTGACCAAGCAGTATGCTTCAGTTGAGACTCACTGTCTGCCCCCTTTCACCTCGGCATGTTCAATGTTGGCGGAGCCCAACTCAGCACCATGCTTGTAGACCCTTGGGTTATTACGTCTGTTATAGGAGGGCTTTCTCTACTTTTTTTCTTGCCGTTCTTATTCTCAACCACTTGCCTTTTGCAGTCCTTTTGAATCCTTTTGTCCTTGTTTTTGCTTGTGTTGTTGTTTGGTTTGCACACACTCTCACCTGTCACAAAAGGCATGATTTTATCTGCCACTGGCTCTCTGGTTTCACTCGCTTTGGTCTCCAGGGCCTTCAGGTTTTTTGAAGGAACATGGTTCTTAAGAATGTTTTCAAGCGCGTTTCTCTGCTGGTGTGACATATGATTGTTTTTAGATTTTTTTCCCTCACCCAGCAGATGCCTCCGCAGGATATATGGAAGCCTCCACTGTGGATCGGGGAAGACAATCTCACGGGGGTTAGGGACAATGCCAGTCTCCAACATGGAAGTTATAGGCACAGTCTTGCGGGGACTAGGGTCGATGTCAGACTCCAGCACGGAAGTTAAGGGCACAGCCTTATCTAGTTCAGGCATAAGACATGCACCATAAAATAGGACTTCTCCCACATTTGTCACGGCTCCATCCAGTTTTGCCTTTTTCCATTCTAGTAATAAAGTTTGGATTTCTTTCAACGAGCTTCAGTGAGCACTGACTTCATGCACAACTGAATCATACTGCCTACTGAAGGACTGTAGTCTAATATTCAGTGCCATCAGGGGATTGGAATTCGGGTCAGAGTCCTCTGTATCGGCCGTTTGGTCACCAGGCAGGGACAATGAGGACTGGTCCGCCTCATTTTCTTCCTCAAATTCATCCTCAGCAATTGATGTGCTCAAGTCCAATGAGCAGATCTGGGATTGGGTTTCAAACATCCATGGTGAGCAGCTCAGTCGCTCCATCGGTGGATCTCTCCAGAATGATCCCTCCCTCCAGTGGAGAGATACTGAGTCTATGCTCTATTTACCGCAGCAAGGGACCCGACATCTCACACAATGTGATTTCAACCAGCCCTGTTTCACCTGGCCAGGGGTCAGTCTGAATTAATTTGTTCAATGACTAATTTAATTTTAGAGGAAAGAAACCAGAGATTTTAGATTTATCAGGGGTTTATGGTTTTTCTTTCAAAAAATGACCACTCGGTGACCCGGCCAGGGATGTAGTTTGTTCACTACGAAGGTTGTACCTCTTCTTAGGGCCTTTCCTTACAGCTGAAGTAGTTCGATTTGCCAGTAGTTAGATTTGCCACTTTTGCGAGTGAGCTGGTTCAGCAAGCAGAGATTTGGAGGGAGACCCTTATCCTCTTCTGCCTCCCTCTGGAATAGCCTCCCTGCCACCCTCCCTCTTGAGCTGGATCTCCTTAAATTACAGAAACTCCTCAAGACTTTCCTCTTCTCCTCTTCCTTCTCTCTCACTCTATCCTGCTAATCCAGTTATCTGTTTTTTCCCTCTCTCCCTCCTCTTCCTTACAGCATGCTGACTGGCCACCGGGTGTACCTCAGAGTCTCAATGGTGCTCGGCACCCTTGCCAGTCCTTTCTTGCATTTGCCCCAGAGCCCTACACCACACCCTCACTCAATGCACTTGAGAAATGAATCCAAGAGAGTGGCGCACCCTGCACTTACCCCAGTCCCAACCGACCGGATCCACTTGATACTCCTCTTCCCTAAGACCCTCTGTGCACTTGCACGATCCGTACGCACTGCACCTGAAGATCGTCTGTCTGTTCTCCCTTCTCTTCACCCCTAAATTGCACTATTAAAACTAAAGAATCGCCGCCTATTTGCTGTCTCCCAAACTGTTAAATGTATTCTTTACGCACTTACTCTGCCTGTGTAGATTATTATCATCTCAGAATTTCAAGGGCTCTGAGCAACTGATTGTTTTTTCCCCATGTTCCCACCCTCCTTGAGCGCTTTCAAACACTTGCCTGTGTTTAGGCGCTATATAAATAAACAATACCATACCATACCAGGTGTCAATTACTCTGTGAGGTGTCTGGGTGGTGGAAGTAAGACACCGAAAAATAAGTCCAGCGCACCGGAGGATTTAACCTCCCAACTATAGTCAGTATGACTTCACACCCACCTTTGGCTTGTCCAGAGTGTTGGCTGTTATTGATGCCGATAGAGACCTAGTCTCCTTCCCACGTACCGCAGTGTTGAGGATTTCAATCAGGCAACGCACACCTTAGTCTCAGCCCAGTGTGCAGAACACGATTGAAATGCTTATGTTTTTATGTTAGATTCAATATTGAGATGGTGAACCACTCAAATCACACCCCCTTTTCAAATACCCCAGGGCACGATAAACCATGAACCAGGCTGGTTCATCAAATGTAATATTTATTTACTTATTTTAAAATTCTAAATAAATCCTACAATTTTTAATATGGAGCAGCGATCACCAATGGGGTGATAATAACAATAGGAATGGAACCAATGCACTTAGTTTAACCTTCTATGGACACATTTACAAAAGACCAGGGAATAGGAGCACTTTTTGATTTTAGGTAAGATAGCACTTCAGTTAGAATTTCCCCCTGCAATGTTCCCTCTACCCACAAATAATCAATTTTGAGTGGATAAACAGAAGCAGCAGGTAATCAGGAATGACAAACAGGAAACAGAATTGAAATCCAAAAAATGACACTCAGAAATGGATGAATAAAATAATGAATGTGTGCAAAAACCTTGAAACAAATACAGTTCTTCACTAAAGCAACAATGTAAAGGTAGTAACAATCACAAGCACCTGCTTTCCCTGCGATCTTCCTTTCATAGGCCTTTTTTTTTTCTTCAGTCAGCAAAGCCCATTTTTCCACATGTGTTAAAAACTGCTAGCATTTCTTTCTTTAAATTCGGTTTGGCAGCTCCACCAGATTGCCACACTGCCTTTGCAGCTGTAGTCATTTCCTTGAATGCAGGAGTTGTATCTAAAGCATAGATAGATTGACACTAACCTGGCTCAGAGAGTTAAAGTCTCTTTAAACTTCTGAGCCTGGATACTTTTGGAAAGAAATAAACGCGTGTTCCCGTGCAAGTGAAAGTGAAGTTGCTTCTTGATTTCTCTCAGAGTTGGTTTGACTGGGCCTGTCACTCAGGATTTATACCTGGTTTTGGTGAAGCACAGTGAAATATCCTGGGCATGACAGGGCCTTTTTAATCACAGTGGTTTCAGAATGAACAGATGGAATTAGCGTCAAAGCAGCATTTTTAAAGGGTGAAAATGTTTCATTTTGAAGGGGAATTTTGGGTTTTCAGCAAAGCACTGCTGCCTTTTCACTTGATTCAGTTTCGGAACACACTGGCATACTTTTTCAGTGTGTCCCCATGTTCCGTCTTGCCTGAAGTGTGCTAGGCAGGATGGTGCAGCCATCTTTTTGTTGCTGTAAAAAGGCAGTTTTTAGGTTCTGGTGCGCACAGGAGACAGCACAGCCAGGTTGCTGTTTCTTGCACAAATGCAGCTTAGTGGTGTGGGGCAATGCCGTCGAGTGGGTCAATATATCCCACAGCAGACTAGAGACTGCAAGCAACACTTTGCAGCCTCACTTCGTGGCCCACTTTGCGGCGAGTTGGCTGTTTTAAGGTGTTGCAGGGTAATAGGAGGAGCCAGAAAATCCACATGCAGTGAAGAAAAACCATGGTCCGCACACACACTGCAGACTGCAACTAACACTTTGCAGCATCACTTTGGTATATGAAAAGGTATATATTTTTGGTTTTATTGGACCTGGCTAATAGGCTGCTGCCAGAAAATAAATCAGCAAGATCCCCTGAGCTAAGTAAAAGTTAACTTTTGGTACTTTGTTGAGGATAGCCATCCTCTATCACATGCGTTTACAACCTGCAGCTAGCCTGCTGTTTTGAAATTTGACTGCCCTAACTTTCCACCATTGACTATGCAGGTTAGAGCATAGTGTAGTTAAAGTCCCTAACATCTAGGCAGCCAAAGGTCACGGACCCCTACTCTATCAAAAATGCCACATTATGTATTAATTTTATTGTTTAAAGAGCAGACCTAGCTCGAGAACAACAAAGCACTCAATAGGGTGTGAGAAGCCAGCATTTGCCGTGGCATCTTTTAACAGTACCGTGGCATCTTTTAACAGTACCGCAGTACTAGGAGTTGCTTCTGTGTATCAGTCTGTGCATCCCTTGTTGGATTATTCTTTGGTCAGGTGTTGCTGAAAATGCCACATTTTGAGAGATTTGCCAAATTCGAGAATTTTGGGGGCATTCTGAGCTGATAATGGGATCAAGTTCAAAAGGGTTGATGCCTCACAAGAGAAATGTTGTTTGCAGGATCTCTCTTTTTCAGCCAGTTGTGAGTCACTTCGGTTGGTGCCACCAGATATGTGGAGTTTATCTGACAGGTATGCTGGTGTGCTGCTCTTGACTGCTTTGTAAATGATACAGTATCCTTTTCTAGAGAGGAAGCCAATATAGTTCATGTAGGATAGGGTGGTTCGGTCAAAATTATGTACACCCATAATAGGACATGCTTCCACATGTTGGACTGCTTTAAGGAGAACCAAGCGTGCAACTAGAGCCCCTTAAAGAGGGTGTTTCCCCTATCGATATTCGAGATCACAAGGGCCTGAACTATGGGCCGGAAGTCCTGTGACTGGTTTAAGGGCTTGATTTTGCAAAGTGTGGAGATTTGGAACCAGGCCATTTGGGCCTTCTTGGCTATGTGTTTCTGGAAGGACAAGCTGCTTTCAATTGGGAATGCTAAGGATTTTGCTGAATCTGAGAGTTGCCAATCAAATCCTTCCAGGTGCCTAGAAATAAGCCATTGTTGAGCAAGTTGTATAGCGGGGAGACCGATGAGGATGAATTTCGTTTGGGATGGGTTAAGTTTGAGCTAGGCAGTCGATATCAGGACTGGATGATGGTTCGGTATCCACAAAGATGACTGAAGTCCTGTGGGCTTTTACTCTCATGTACAACTGAGCATCATCTGCATTTTGGTGGATGGCCGTAGTGGGATGTTTGAGGAGTGTGGCAAGCAGCACCATGTAAAGTTTAAATATATTGGTGAGAGGAGGGAGCCTTGGAGTACTCCACAGCCAGACCTCTGCCCAAGCCTTCTGTGCCTAAATACCTATCTAAAACATGTGTGAGGATGCTTGTGGTCTTGTGAATAAGGCATGTGGCCTAGCAGTTTGGGCTGTACTACCTCTTTTGTGGTGCGACTTGTGGTGGGGCTAAGCTGATGTGCATACAGTCTTTCTCCTACTGTATTGGCATGGCAGGATTAACATGTGAACAAAGAATGTCGGGAAGGTTGCCCAGAGCAATGCCAGTGGTTATGGCTAGATCAAAACCTTCCAGTTATCAACCTTCAGATTTCCTTTTGTTCTACCACAACCTGTGCATCCTCATGCCTTGTTGGTTCTTTGGGTCCTGCAAGTAAAATGGTAATGTTATGGATGGTTGGGGAGAAGTGGGAGCAGAGCAGAGTATGCTTTTACATTGGCGATGCAAGGCAGGCCAGAAGTTACTGAGGGATGCTTAGGGCCTTATTTGGATATGTTTTACAGAATCAATGTCTGTGTATTTGTATTTATTTGTCATTTATAGAGCGCTTTACTCCAAGACGGAGGGCCTCATTATGACCCGTGCAGTGTCGGAATGAAGGGGGCCGGTACGGGACCGGCCCCCTTTATTCCGACAGGGCTGATTCCAAGCTTCCCATCACAGGACCCGGATTGCACGCCTGGTTTTACCAGGTGTGCTTTTCGGGTCCCGCGAGGGGAAGAAGGAGGTAACAACGGGGCACTCATAATGTGCCCGTTGTTACCTCCATCCCCATTCCCATTGAGCCCTATGGGGGCTCAAATGGGAATGGGGAATGGTTCCTGCAAGGAGGAATGACCGGGTCCTCCAATGTTGGAATAACCCGGTTATTCCTCATTGCAGGAACCCGGTAAAGGAGCCCGGTTTGGCGGCAGCCATGGAGCTAATAGCTCCATGGCTGCCGCCAAACTCGTAATGAGGCCTTGTGTCTCGATCATGTTCATTATGTTCTCTAAGCATGTTCCTGCATGGCACAAATACTGACTGACTGACAAATACGCTGCAACACGTGCATAATGCAATGCAAATATGGAACGCTTACCCTCCATGTTTGTTTTCTTAAACTGGATTTGTCCCTTTGATCCTTAACATCGTTTGCACAAGAATTGTCAATGAAACAAAACTAATCCTACCCAGTAGAAGCAATTTCTTATCTTCCCTCATTGCACCTTGAAACACTTGTGTATAGGCGCGCTACAAATGCCATATCATATCAATATTTGCAGTAGCCAACATTCTTCTGTCATTCCATCCTGACGTCTCTATTTCATCTTCCCCAGGCATACCCATTGCCAACATTTCATAACCTCCAGTAACTTCAAGGACTTAACATCAACAAGAGGCCAACCAGTGTCTGAGAGGCAGGGTTACTATGAAAACCCCAGATTGTCCACACTCTGGATATGTCCATGTATAGCTGTGGTAAACCATTACATAGGCCAATTTGCCATATCTACCATGAAACGTTATGGAATTGAGACGATCAACTTTTGTTTGTTCTCATTTAGTCAGACCCTGAGAGAACCTCAGCAAAGACCCTACCCGTCTGAGACATGAGATTTAGGTTAACCAGGGTACGTTTGTACCAACTTCTTTGATTAAACACTCTGAGGGAGTGCCCAATACCATTTCTCACGCGCATTCCCCTTCCTGTCAATCTCCACCAGAATTGTGGTGTCATAAATCAAATATTTATTTAATCTCACACTCAACATGTTGCTCGAAATCACCAGACCGATTGGTGATGGAGTGGGTTAAATAATAGTTAAACTCTTCAATGGCAGAATCTCTATTTGGATAACCAAAAGGATTCCAGTTTTTGCAATTTGAAACAATTTCGTATGAAAGCCAAGAAAATACACATGCATAGTTCTGAGCCATATTGTATATTCAATTTAGTAATCTGTAACTAGTTTCCTAATGATATGTGCATAATTCGTTTAGGTTTCGTTTTCTGCAAGTATTAAAACATCACACTGTGTCCTTGATGTAATTCTAAAATCAGGTTTCTAACAATAAGTACGCATTTGGGACACCACTCACCGGAAGCAGCACAGGCTCTTGAAAAGAAAAGAATGTAGAGATTTCAATGGTGAATGAGTTGCATAGGTGTGTACAGATAGACCCCCAAAGTATTGTTTTTCCAGGGTTCAGTGTTTGGCTGAGGGTTTCTCTATGTCCATCGGATTGAGGATATCAAGTGCACGCAGATGTAGCTTCATCTTGAATTACCTGCTCAATGCATTCCACAATCTAGAAATACAATGTGTTTCTTGATCAATGAGTATAATGGAAGCGCATCTATCCTATGATATGATAGTTTATTTATATAGCGCCTATACACAATGTGTCTCAAAGCGCTTCAAATCAAGGGAGGGAACATGGGAAAATACAATGACATTCCTACAGGCCCAAACCAGAATGAATCAGGATAGACTCCTGCAGAAGTAGGCTGTTGCAGGGTAGAAGAATCAAGCAAATAAAGGTAACACCTGTGTGCAAGAAGGGGGGCATAAGGGAACATCAAAGGGGGGCCAGAGCGGTGGGGAAGGACTGTGGGGACAGAGGGAGTAAACACATGTCGGTGCATGCTTACCCGCTGTCTGAACAGGAGTTTGGACCATGATCCTCCTGGTCCGAACAGGTCCAAACAGGAACTGCCCTTTTCTTTGTCTGACCATGGCCACCGATACATGGCGACACAGGAGGACACACTTGTCACAGTCAGACTTCGCCTCCTATCTCCGGTCCCCTCGATGCTGACACCACAATATTTGGCAGGATGAGTCCAGTCGCACAAGCTGTTGATCCTAAAAGTTCTGAGCCTCAATGCAGAACTGCAACATCTACAGTGAGGTAGCCCCACCCTCTAGCTGGACAACCACAGATTGGCTCAGGGGCACTTCTGAAGGCTCTCGTTCAAAGGACACCAAGAAGACATCTGGAATGGATATTCCCTCCACTCCCAGTGTCGAAGCTCCAACAAAGGAATTCTAAAGATGTTTTGCCAGACAGGGCTCTTCCAGGACAGCAGCAGAAGTTGTTTGCCAGGCCTTCATTGGATGGGTCCACAGTTTCTTCACTGATCTTCAGCAATGCAGGATACTTGGCTCCATGCAGGACTTTTTGCAGAATGTCTGGAGCATAGCTGTAGGACTCCTATTCTTATCCAAAGCCAGGTGAGTGCTCAGACTCAGCCTTCCAATGGCAAGATATGCCCCACTCATGCACACCAACAGTGGTCTAATCAAGGACCACTCTGGGCCTCCTGCAAGCATGCACACCAGACATTCAGGCACCAGTATCTGGATTCAAGACAGACACTTCCATCCCGATTCCTGCAAACACACACACATGGTCTTGCACTAGCCCGTGAAAACTAAGGCTTTCCCGGGCAAGCACATGACCTTAAAAAGAATTTCCATACCTGGCAGTGCAGTAAGAAGGTCACAGAACAAGATGACCAAAAGAACACACAAAAACCTTGTGGCACGAGCATGTTGGGACACTTTCCACAGTTAGTAGACAAATGCAGTAAACACAGTAGGGCTAAAGAAAAGTATTGCAAAAATAGTAAAAATGCCACAGCTGCCATCAGTTTGTCTTTTAGGCACATCATAGGTAACCAACAATCCTCTGTGTGTTAGCCTAAGTCATATTAAAATAACTCCACTGTGGTGCATTGTAAGATGCATTGTGCAATGATACAAAATTACCCAAAAACATAGATAACTTGTATCCAGCTAAGGAAACACAGTTTCCCAGTACTGGCAGCCTTAAGGACTAGTCGGTTTCCCCGTGACAAATGGGTAAATATCACTGGACAAAGGTCCAGTCAGATCTAAAAATAAAAGCAAAAGGTTTGGAGGTCCATAGAAATGGAGGGAAATTTGCCTAAAAGAGAAATCTTTCCTAACCCTAGGCAACATTCATTGCATGGGCACGGATTGTAGGACAGATGCCACAGTGTAGTTACCATCTGAGAGAAGGTGAAGGGGTTGGAGCAGTTCAAAAGGTCTAGTAATTTCAATTGTGTCTTTGTTGTAGCTGATAATCATACAAATGCCATTTGTACTTTATGAACTGGCAAAACAGTGCACGTCCGGTTTTGGGAAAGTGGTTCATTAGCAGTGTGCATTCTGTGAAAGAAATGATCGATGATGCCCAGGGGATCAGCGCCCAATTCAGTTGAGCTTACCATGCCAAAAATGCACTTCAACAACTGCACGTTTCGAATGCACAACCTGAAGATCTCATTGGCCACCCGCTGGAACTTTGCACCTGATGGGCAGTTTTCTTCAGAAGTGCAATGCGATCACAGATATTTGCAACACTCACAGTAGAGCTCTAGATGGGGCATTTTTGATACAGTGTCAGTGGCAGGTACTGTCTACTCTGCACTGAGACTTTTCAAGGATTCCAACGAAGGGGATAGCCCCCACATCCCTCAGTGAGCTTCTCCCTCTGGTGTACCTGCTTGAGCTGAACCAGTTCAACATGGTGAACGTCCATGCCTTGGCAAGTGATGTGGATGCATCACAGATGGTGAAGGACTTACTTTAAACCTGGAGTGGTGATCTACAGATAGTTAGATTTAAAGTCAATGTTGATTCTAGGCTTTTATTAATGGACTTATAATTCAAGGTCAAATTGCCTGCTTCTCATCTGCTTGCGTAAGGGGAACATGAGTCACAGCACACATCGCAATGAGGTGACACTCTGCAGATATGCAAATTCTTTGTTGCAACCCTTGCAACTTCATTTGGAGAAAGAACAAAGGCAGCAAAAATGTTGGCAGCTCCATTGAGAATGTCAGGCCCAATGCTGATGGCATCAACGGGCAGTACATTACTCTCAGCTTTTGAAAAATGCATGAGAGGTGCGGGCGCAGAGTATGGGAAGTTCACATGCTCTCCCACGGAGCACAGACAGCGTCTATAGTTTTTGAGCTTTCATAAAGGACACTACCACTATCATATGCAGGGAGATTTCAATAGAGAGCAGTTGCTCCCCATGACTGCCTCATAGCTTTCCCCTTGATAGTGACCTACTGAAGAGAAGGATGGTGCTGCAGAAAATGCGGCCCTGTGTCAGCTTTCATTGTCCTGGACTCCGGCTCCTTCCAGTTGAGAGGTACAAGCCAAGTAGTAGATGCCTGCATGATGCATCACCAAGTACCAGTGATTATACTCAAATGTAGGTGCTTCCAGTGACCTCCTACTTCCAATAGCTTGTTGAGGAAGCATCAGCACCCAGATTCCCCGGGTTTGGCGCACTATACAAATGTCAAAATTAATCAAATAAATAAATAAATCATCAATAGGAGCATGCTGCTGCCTGCCGTTGCTGGTGACACTGGCACTGACTGGGCAGACTTGGGAGGAACAGGGGTTCTCTGCTGCTTTTCACACCATGCCCAATGATGTTCTGCTGCACCCGGACCCTAGGAGGCATTAGCATCTACATCATGATCACTGCTGGCGGGAGATGTGAGGGAAGCCAAGTCATGCTTTGCTCTGTGGTGCTGGGAGACTCATTCACCTGTTGAATATCTTCATGCCACTGGCAAATATGTTGTGGGTGGCCTCCGTCTCAGGATGTTTTTCTGCCCCGCCTTTCTTTCTTGTCATAGCCCTTCACCCTCCAGAACACTTCACACCACTCATCACACTTGCCATTCTTTCCTGATGGCAGGCCAAAGAAATTACACTTCAATTACCTTTTTGGGAGGGTGTGGTGTTTGTGACGCATATGAACTCTTTGACTACCTTGCCTCCTCATCTTTTGGTAGGCACATGGTGGCACTCCTCTAACTCCTACCCCTGTAGATATGTACACCGCCTGCAGCCGCTATTCCCCCTGAGGCTCCTCCCCAACACAATGCTTCTCCTTAAGGACCTCCCCCTCCTCTTTGCCTTTTCTCTGCTGGGTGAAGACCGCTTCCACCTCTGCACTGGTCCCTTGCACAACAGGGTCCATATCACTGTACTCCAGGGTGATTGCAGCAATAGCCTGCTAGCACCAGATAAGGAACATGCCTGTATCCTCTGCCTGCACCACCTGAATACCCTCCTGTTCCACCACAAGTCCTGTATCCTGGGGAACCTCCAACAGAGGCCATGACCCTCCCTGCATCTGCACCCAATGGGGACTCGTTCTATGGCCCTACTCCTCTTCCACCTCCCTGCCTTTTCCAAATGCCATCCCAATGCCTCAGTGCCCCCACCAACATGGAAACTGAAGATGCTGTATGAGCTATACCCATGAACCAGTACCAATGAACAGCAAGAGGAATCAATCATTGGGGAAGCCTTCTCCTACTACAAGAAGAAAATCAGTTTCTCCTTCTCCCCTCCCAGCTCCTACACTTTACAGTGCTGCACAGTTACCACTCAACTCCTATTATGAGAACTGGACATTGTGAGGACTATAGAACCAAAAACACCCAGAGAATCGCACCCATGGTAGAAGACACAGACGACTACAGTGCTCTACAGACAGATACAACAAAAAAGACAAACCATCAGCACAACTAACAGGTGCAGTGACAACTGATACGATATGATATGTCATTTATAATGCGCCTGTACACAAGTGTTTCTAGGCGTGATGCAACAAGACACACTTAGAGGGACATTGGGAACGTGTAAACTTTTGTTTTTTTGGGAAAGGAATGGGACAGGAAAGACTGTTGGCCTTTAAACGTTTTATCAGCGGGAAACTAGTCAAAGGGACAAGGGTAAAGAGTAAAGGCATTTTTGATTTTCACTTCAGGGTGAAAATAACAAACTACTCAACAAATAATCTACAAAGGTGCACAAAATAGACAACAAAAACTCTTCAAACAATGCCAAACTACACAAAAACAAACGCCAAAGTGGAGTCCCTGCTCCTATACTCCTGAAAACATTCCTAAAACTTAACAATTATTTTACTCCTTCCCTAACAGTCTCTAAAAACCGTCAAAGGAACAGGAAGTAAGATGTGCTTTTTGTAGAGCCCAAAATGTCCTTTGAGATTTGAAGGATCTGATTAGTTGAACAAACTTGATGATTCAGTCAGAAAGTCCTCCAATTGACTGGAAAAAGTCTTCAAATCAACCCTAGATTCTACCCATGATCTGAGGCTCCTGATTGGACTATGAATCAACCCAAGAGAACAGGAAATCTGACACAAGTTCTACCTTGAATTCGATCATGCCGGAAAATTATCTTAAAGTTGCAAGCTGTCTCCACTAGTATATTAAATAGGGACCCGGAAAGTATCCACCAAGACAAGCCAAGTGATATCAGTAAAATCAGTGAGTCCTTCACAATGTTTGATAGTGACTTTGGGCAGCTGCAGATAACACTGCTATTATCATGAATTCCCTGCTGGTACCTGTTATAATTTAATAATCTTCACTCCGGAATAGATCTTACGTAAATACATTTATTTATACGTATTACATTACTGAGGTCCCCGCCTCAGGAGGTTGCTGCCTGCGCCGTTGGCATTCCGCGATCTTATGACTCTCGAGAATCATACTGCATCACAAAAGGCAACAGTGCCAGCTGTAATATTATAACATCTCCCCTTCCACAACAAAACACTCAATAACATTTGACAAAAAAAACAATGCAAGAATGTAATCAATATGAACTATGAAAACAATGGTGGTAATGTAACTCAAAAAGGATATGTTCTGGAAGCAACTTCTAGAAATCATAGTTTCTGCATAAGTTGCATGTTGATTCAATGGTATACAAAATCTTTTTTAAAGTTACGTATACTTCTTCTGTTTTTTGAAGACATACTAGTCTCCTTCTCATTGTCTCCAATATCTTCTTTAATTTGTTTATCTTCCAAAGGTAACCTTGTTCTTGCCAACACCACGTCGTCACAGGACCACTTTTTTCCATCCTTCAGTATTACAGCTTTATTCTAACAATGTTCCACCCTTTGTGGGGCCCTGTATTTAGGTTCTCCTTTCAAAATCTTTCTTGGTTCTCTAACACAAACCCAATCTCCTCCTTTGATGGTACTCTTCTTCACATGCTTATTCTCATCATAATATCTCTTGTATTCGGCTTGTCTTTTCTTTACTCTCCTTATAATTTCATCCATATTAATCTCCTTGTTCTTCTTCAACGTAAGCCAAGCCGATCTTAGCCTAATAGAAGCCATTCTGCCTCTCATCAGGGTGAAAGATTCATCTTCCGTGACTGAGTGTGGGGTAACTCTATAAGTGTTCAATGCCTCCTTCAAGGTATCTCTCCATGGTAGGTCATTAACCACTGCCAATTGGATTATGCTCTTGATGAATCCATTCATTCTCTCGACTAATCCATTCGCCATGGGATGATATAAGGCCGTTGTTGAAAGTTCAATATCTCTTTCTCTCATAAACTTTTGTACCTCTAAAGATATAAATTGTGCACCGTTATCTGAAATTATTTCTTGAGGATCCCCTTCTCTGTTAAAAATGTCTTCCATAAATGTCACCACCTTGGTAGCAGTAATACTTTATTCTGCCACACCCCCACTCTACCCATTTTAACCTATAGTCCATCAAAACTATAATGTACACTTTTTGGGGCTCCAATATTTGAAACGGCCCTGTTATATCAATGGCCAATTTGGTCCATACCTCTTTAGGAACTTCCACAGGTTGCAATGGTGTGGGTTGTGTTTTGTTTCCTTTATCACTGGTGGCACATGCTCTGCACTCTCTTACTAATTGTTCCATTTGATTCCACATATCAGGCCACCAATACACCTCCCTTACTCTCTTTTTTTGTAAGGTTCCTTACAATATGTCCTTCATGGGCAATTGTCAATATCTTATTTCTCAATGTAATCAGTGGAACAATGCGATCTCCTCTATATGTACACATATCATGACATGAGATTTCATCTTTTATCTTGGTCCACGTTCTGATGCTCTCATCAATAGTTTTCCAATCACTTTTGATAGCTCTTTTGAGATGTCCTTGTTCAGCATCCTCATCTCTTGCCTCGATCCATTCTTCCTTTGAAAATCCTGAAGTGATGTGTGCTATTACACAACCTATGTCTCTCTCCTCCAGATATTCCTCACTTTGCACATCTTCCACAGCACTATTCCAAGGTAATCTTGACAGACAGTCGGCCACAAAATTAGATCTGCCTGGCGTATACCTCACTGTGACATTATATTGCATGATGTCTAAAATCCACCTTTTGATGCATGGGGATGTCAACTGCATATTTTTAGCATTCAAAACATGAATCAATGGTTTGTGATCTGTTCTCAATTCAATCGCTGCCAAATGAGACCTTTAAAATGCTCTAAAATCCACCTCACTCCCAATGCTTCTCTCTCAATAGTGGAATAATTTTTTTCTGCCTCTCTTAACATCCTGGAGGCAAAAGCTATAGGTACAACCATGCCACTTTGTATCTGCTCAAAGACTCCACCTAAACCTATTCCACTGCCGTCCACAGATGTAATACTTTTGGCACCATAATCAAACATCTTAATTGTTGGAGCTGTATTGATTTGTTCTTTGAGTGATTCGAATTCTCTCCTGCATTCTTCTGACCATGCAAACTTCATGCCTTTACTCATCAATCCCCTCATATGACATGACTTATGGGAAAAATGGTGTGCACAAATTTCTGAATAGTACTTCGCCAATCCTAAAAAACTGCGACGTTGGTCTTTGTTGACAGGTTCTGGTATTCCCATAATTGTATCCACTAGCGTTTTCTTTGTTTTAATGCCATTAGCATCTATGGAATTACCTAAATAGGTCACCCCACTTTTCTTTATCTTACATTTTTCAATTCTGAGTGTAAGACCTCTTTCTTGAATAACCTGCAATACTCCTAGTAATTTCGCATCATGGTCGTCTTCAGTCATTGCTGATATTAAAATATCGTCTTGAAAATAGTGTACCCCTTGGAGACCATCAAACAACTGGTGCATTAACCTTAGGAATACGGCCGCTGCCGACGCCAATCTGAAAGGCATCCTTTATATCTGAATGCACCTAACGGGGTAACAAACAATGTGAGGTGTTTCAATTCATCATCTAAAACTACTTGATGATAAGCAGATGACAAATCTAGTGTTGTAAAATATTTCGCCGGCTTCATCGTCGTCACCATCTCATTTATATTTGGTAGAGGATGTCTGACTATCCAAATATTTGCATTTAAGTCTCTTAGATCTACACACATCCTTATAGATCCATCTGGTTTGCATACAATAACAACAGGCGTCAGCCATTCCGAGCTCTCTATAGGTTCTATAATGTCTTGTTCACATAGGGCCTCATTACAACCCGTGCGGAATGGGTTAACGGGTTCCGCTAATGGGTGGGACCCATTAACACCATTCTGCATGATTAGGAGGTCCCCGCGAGGGGACCAGGGAGCTAGGGAGGGAGCTAACAACGGCCGGTCGTAATCGGCCCGTTGTTAGCTCCCTCTCCCATTCCCATTGAGCACTATGGGGACTCAAATGGGAATGCGGAAGGTCCGGGTCCGTGTTCCCAGAGGGAGGAATTACCGGGCACTCCAAACTCGGAATGGCCCAGTAATTCCCCATCCAGGGAACCCGGACCCAGTTTTGGTGGCAGCCATGCCGCCAATAGCGGCATGGCTACTGCCAAACCCGTAATGAGGCCCATAGTCTCTTTAGTTCTTTCTGTAAAGCCTGTCTTGTGCCCAATGGAATATTTCTCACCTTGTGGACTATTGGTTCAGCATTTCTTTTTAATATGAACCTGTGTTTGAATCCCTTTCATTTGCCTATGCTTTCGTTGAATACTTTTGGGAAACTCTTTGCTAAGTTTTCACTTGTTTTACACATCTCTTCAGTGATACCCAAAATTGGTACTGTCTCTCCTGGATGTATTTTGATTTGTAAGGAAGCTTGTTCCCACCATCATACAATTTAGAATCCATTTTCAGCCACGTAAAGCTTGCATTATGTCTTCCTTTCTTTAAAACATAAATGCACCCATGTGTAACCAATTATGTTGATGGTTGTCTTTCCATATCCAGTTGCCCTCACTCTTGTGTCTCTTAATTCAGCTCTTCTTCCTTGTAACTCATTCTCAAATGTTTGTATATCCACCATGGTATATGGTGACCCTGTGTCAACCATTACTCTTAATGGTATACTATTTACAAGCATTGGCACCCACAATCCAACACTTCCTTCAGACGGTCTCAAAGTCAGGATTTGTACATGTTCCTCTATTTCATTGATCATAGCCATTAAATTGCTGGGACTAGGATTATTCTCCACTGCTTTTATACTTGAGATGTTATTCATTGTGAATTGGTTCCCTTCTTTCTGTATTCTACTCAAAGAAGATGCTCCTAGTGTTCTCCCTCTTCCTCGGGTGTTCGACACACCTTCCCAAAATGTCCTATATAACAGCACTTGTAACATTCTGCTGAGAATGCTGGGCATTCTTTTTCGTTGTTGTTATGTTTATACCTTTCACACTTGTAGCACCTGTTCTGTATCCTGCCAACAGACTTTCCATTTCTCCTCATGTTATTGCTACTATAATTGTCTTTTGACATCCTCTTGATCGCTGCAATAAAATATTCTTCATCTCTATCTGAAGTATTTTCTTGGACCTCTTGTACGCATCTAATTTCAGTACTTTGAGCTTTATCTTGCACTTATCTCTTGCACTTATCTCCAAATTCCATTGATCTGGCAATGTCTATGGCTTGTTCTAGGTTTGGATCCTTTACTTGCCATAAGCATTGTTGTATCTGAGAATCAGCTACTTGTAGAACCAATTGGTCTCTCAAATATTTGTCTGCCACTCCAGTAAACCTGCACATAGATATAAACACACTCAGAACAGCCTTATATGTATCAACAGTCTTTCCTTTGTTTTGTTTCCTCGAGAAGAAACGGAATCTCTCTAATACTATATTTGTTTTATTTCCAAAATGTTTGGTCAATTTTGCCACAGCCAATTCATACTTCCTATTGTTGCCAGAACAAGTGGCTACCTTCTCAGATCCTTCCTTCAAATTATTTTATTCAGGTAAAGCTTTAAAAATCTGCAAGGCCTCTGCACCTATACAGTTCAATAATGTGGCTTCTCTGAGATCGTCATTGAATTTGGCTCCTCCCACTGCTCTGAGATACACTTGGAAATTGTCTACCCACTGTTCACAACTGCATACTGGATTTCCTGGTTGTGCAAAAAATGTAGCTGGTGCAGTAATGTTTTGCATTATTGGATTAGTTTACAGGTAGTATTGTTTTAAATGTCAATAGATTTCAACTCTTGTTCTTTTGTTCAACACTTGTCGTAACAACTCTTCTTTACCATAGGTATTTCCCTTAACATATGTTTCATGGATGTATAACACTGTCCATTAACTTGCTCAATTATTCATTCATTTCCTCATTATTTTTTAAATGTATATGTCCCTTAATCTCGCACTGCACATCACCATCAGTAACAATCTTATCTTTGTATTTTGGCTATTTTATTGTATTCACTAACTTCAGCTTCATTTCCAGCTTTGTATCGTGTTTTGCAACGCTATTTCTATTCCTCCGGTGTTGTATGGGTTACCTTGGCAACTTGTATACACAAAATGGCCACTGTACGTTATCTACACGTTTCTTTATGTCCTTTCCTCTAAGCTTTACTTTACATTACGCTTGCGCATCATTCAGACAATGCGACTTTGCGCAGTAGAGCGTAATGGCCCTTCCCCAAGTATTTTCTTTTACTGGGCTCCTCTTAGGGACTCACCACGCCTCTCTTCTTTCCTGTTACGCTGCACCAACATACCCGCTCTTCAGTTCAGCCAGGTACTCGAGTCCGTGTGCCCATTACCGCTCTTCAATTGTTGTCGGTGACCTCAATCTCCATGTTGGGACAGGCCATAGTACCCTTAGCCCCCCCCACACCCTCCTAACTGTTCCTTGAGTTGTACTGTCTCTCTATGTTCCTCGTGTGTATGTTTTGGGCCCCAATGCCCGCAGGCTTTTGGCGCCTCATAATTAAACAAAGAATTAAGTCAGCTTGATAATCTTTCTCATCCTGGCCTCTCTAATTGTTTGAAATAACTGACTTGTATTACGGTATGACTACTCACACAGGACTAGCTGAAATGTTGCAACTCAGTAACACTAACACTTTTGAGCCAGCCACTCTCAATTGCGTTACTGACTATGCTATGGAATATTCTGATAAAAAGATGGTCACAAACTCAGATCTATCAGAGCCAACATTGAGTGAACCAAACTTCTCTATTCTTAAGAACACTACTCATAGACCACACCTAAACATTGCACTACTTAACTCACAGCCCCTTGTTAAACATGGACTTGAGATTGCGGATCATGTTGCCACAACCAACCTAGACATATTTGCCATTACGGAGCCCTGGCTTCATGAGGCAGCTTCCCATGCCTCTCAGGCACTCTCACCCAGATATAAAATATTCAGATTGGACAGACTGGGACAGAAAGAGGGAGGCGTGGCTTTGATTGTTAGATACCATTTTGACTGCCACTCCGTGAAACACTGCACATATTGAAGGCTGTGAAACTCTACTCATTAAGTTGAAAGTTAATCACAACATTTCAATGAGTTTTGCCGTCTTACTTAAACCCCTGAATAACATATTGCAGTTTGAAGAACTCTTCCTGACCCTTCTCAATGAAATCAGTGGATCTCAATCTCTTGTGTAGGGTGATTTTAACCTGTGGGCAGAGAAGGAGGATGCTCAAGTACCAGCTCCACTTGCATCCCTTAAAACCATGGCTTCTCACAATTGGTAAAAGAACAGACCCACAGAGATGGTCACATATTATACTGGGTTCTGACACATAACATCTCCATCTCGCCCATCACCAGTGTTTAATGGCCATGGTCTGAACATGCAATAGTCATGCTCATCTCCAAACAATAGTCATACTACCCTCCAAACACTTGTGTTTGGACATGCTACTGAGAGTATCCAAAAAAGATCAGGAACCTGAAGCGTATTACGCCTCTTATTTTTTCAGGCTCCTTAGCTCCTAAATCAAAAGCATTAGAACACTTTGATGACCCTTCGCTCTTGGTATCTCATTTCCCCCAATCCGTTCAGACCTCGATTAATCACTTAGCCCCTGAGAAGACCAAAACAATTAAGCCTGAGACCATGAAGAATTATTGGTTGAGTGATGACATCATTGAGGCAGGAAACAGAGGACAGTCCTGGAGCGAGATTGGAGAAAGAATCCTGGCCCGTTACATTGGCGCCATATAATGAGTCTGTAAGTGGGTTCAAAGGAGCTATCATTGAAGCCAAATCCAATAATCTTAAAACCAGAATCACTAACAGCAAGTCCAGCTCCAGAGAACTCTTTAGAATTCTTGAGGAAATCAAGGGTGAATCCTCAGTATTTCCTATGGTGGAAAAGAACTATGCTTGGTACCAGGGTATACAGGATAAGTTTTCGAAGAAAATTGCTGTCCACCGACAAGCCATTACCTCGTGGCAGTACCATCTGAAAGACTGTTCTATTGCCACATGGCCCCCATTGATTCCACTACGGTTGATTGGTGAGACAAATCTAAACCAGTTTGTATTCTGACAATGTACCGAGAAGGAAATTCTTCAAATCATTTTCAATCTGAAGTAATTGCCAAAACCTGCCTAGCTATGAGACTTACACCTCCAACACCTCCAACTTAAGGTTTCTCCTTAAAATCATTGATAGAGTAGCCTACCTCCAAATCCAAAACCATTTGGAGACGCACCAACTGTTAGGTACACGGCAATCTGGCTTCAGACCACTACACGGTACCGAAACAGCCCTCATTGACCTCAAGACACAAATCGACGAGCTGAAGGATAAAGGTAACACAGCTATGCTCCTCCTCCTTGACCTGTCAGCGGCCTTTGACCTTGTGGATCACGCAGTATTATGCAACCATCTAGCGACTGCCGCTCACTTCTCAAGTGAAGCTATAGCATGGGTACAATCCTTCCTAGCCAACCGTTCGATGAGAGTGTTCTCCCCTGTAGCAGCAGCGGACCCAATCCAGATCACTTGTGGTGTCCCACAAGGCTCATGCGTCTCCCCGACTATGTACAATATCTTTACTAAGCCTCTCTTCGACAAACTTGACAAATTAGGGGTAACCTACACAAATTATGCGGACGATACGCAGATTCTCATACCTCTATCAGGCAACTTTGTCGAAGATACGGCTCTAGTAAACAAAATCTACCTCCTCATTCAGGCATGGATGGCCTCCCACGGCCTCTGCCTAAATGACGACAAAACTGAGATATTAATACTGGGTTCCGACTCTAACCTAAAAAAACTGAGCCCCAACTATCGTAATTTCAACATAGATGGCAACACAATCAAGGTGGCCACCGAGGTAAAAACCCTGGGCTTTTACCTCGATTCCACTCTATCCCTCAAAAAACAAGTTAACACCCTGGCATCCTCTACAGCGTACACCTGCAAATTAATCAGGACCTGTAGACCTTACCTCTCTAAAACCAACTGCATCATGCTTGCCAATGCATTAGTCATGTCCAAACTGGACTATTGCAATGCCCTCTATGCAGGTGCCAACAAATCCATCATAAATAAAATGCAAATCCTTCAAAACAACGCTCTTAGAGCAGCCCTTGACATACCCCGCAAAGCACATATCTCAAACGTTAGGAAAGACCACCACTGGCTCAAAATCAGCGACAGAGTCCTGCTCAAGACACTATCGCTTACCCATAAAGGGCTCAACAACACTGCTCCCCCCTACATCTCAGCCAGACTGACTAGAAAATCATCCAGGCACCATACTAGGGCTACTAACCACTACCTGCTCGAAACCCCTAGATTCAGACGTTCCAAAGCGGGCGGAGCAAGCTTCCCTGTCAAAGCTGCCCAGGCCTGGAACGCACTGCCCATTGCACTGAGAGCCAACTTACCCTACTCCAATTTTAGATGCAAGGTAAAAAACTGGCTCTGGACAAATGACAACTAACTCTCGTGGCACCCAATGACCATGATACCGTTGTCCAAATCGATTCTGTTCTCATACCTACACCTGTACACTCCCTCAAAACTACAATATGCTAGTTTTTTTTCCTTCCACACGGCGTGTATTGATATGTTCTTACTGTACTGTTATGTTGTTTCTCGCCTATACTCTGTATGTAACCCAAGCTTAAGTAACCTTGTACCTGCTGCGCCCGGCTACCCCTGGGTTTTGTGCGCATTATCAAATAAACAATCAAATCAAATCAAACTAATGTTGATTCCTGCGAAGCCCTGACTGTCAATCTGACTATTTTGGATACCCAGACCATCCTTCCACCTCATTTACAGACCGCCATGTCCTTTAGGCTTCTTTGAAGAAGATATTACCAATATCCTTTCCAATAACCTTAAGAATACCTTGCCTTCTCCTAGGAGACCTCAACTTAGGCTTCAAAGACCCTGCGGATCCTAAAGCTTCCTTGATCAATGATTCCCTTGAGGAACTAGGGTTCACCCAGAAAATAACTGGCGCCACCCACTCCAAAGGTAGAACTCTTGACTGGATAGCGGAGCATAACTGGCAGACTTCCATTACCTCTATAATACCTGTGCCCTGGTCCGATCACCATCTGATTTCCTTCTCCCTATTAGCCACATCCCCCCAAACTGTCGACAGTAAAGCTCCCGCCGTCCCCACTAGAGTTAAAAAGAATATTACAGCTGACAAACTTACTCCTTTAATCCCTTCACATTGATTGAAGAGTACAATAAAGCAATGCTTTCAGCTCTTGATACTATCGCACCGCTGAAAATTAGAAAGTGCAAACAAAAGAAACATGTGAATACTTGGTTCTCTCCTCACCTAAAAACTATTAGGTTAGAGAAACGCAAATGCAAACTAATTTGGAGACGGGATCCATCCGTTACTAATAAATACAACCTCACTAAATTAGCTTCACTGCATCTCCCAAGCCAACTCCAATACCAAAGAACTGTTCACTATTTTAAAAGAAATAGAAACACCTATTCTAGCCCCCGACACCTGCCTCAAAGATAAAAATTGGTGCACAGGCATCCAAAGCGCCCTAGCTAACAAGATTACAACCCTCCAGATGAAAATCAACAACAAAAAAGACTCTCTCCTCCTGGCCTCTAATCCTAATAACATCACCACCTCTACGATCCCTACCCCTTCACCCCCGGCCCACCCTATTCCACCTACACCCCGCTTCAATTTCAAGAAAGTATCCACTTTAGAAGTGGAAAAAGTTATCTTAACTCTTAAACCATCCAATTGCCATGGAAACCCCTGTCCAGCACAAATCATAAAACCTTTCCCCATTCATCACTAAGCTCATAAATGCTTCCTTCTCCACCGACAACTTGAAACAGTCATGGGTCCTCCCACATCTAAAAAAACAAACACGACCCAGCCATACCTACAAACTATCGCCCCATTACTACAGTTCCGTTCCTGTTGAAAATTCTAGACAAAGTGGCATACTTACAAATACAACAATATCTGGAACATAACCACCTTCTAGGAGTACGCAAATCAGGCTTTAGACCTCAACTTGGAACAGAAACCGCACTGATCAACCTTAAAGCACAAATAGACACCATGACCCTCATTACAACCTTGGCGGAGGACCATGGTGCTATTAGCACCATGGTCCATGCCGCTAAGGTTACGATTCCGCCATGGTGGATGGCGGAATTACCGCCCCATTCCAAGGTGAGTGGGGCGGTAATTCCCCATTCACCATTTGCCCTTCCCCATTCCCATTTTTGCCCCCATAGGGCATGATGGGAATGGGGAAGGCGCTAATTACGGCACCGTAAATTACGGTGCAGTAATTAGCTCCAAAGTCCCTTTGTGGGTTGGATTTTTAACGCCTGCTAAAAGCAGGCGTTAAACACCAACCCGCAAAGGGACACTTGTAATCAGGCGTTAAGGGTTAACGCCGCCGACGGCGCCGTTAAACCCTTAACGCCTGAGTTGTAATGAGGGCCCATGAGAGATAACAGCAAAACAGCACTCCTACTGCTACTTGACCTCCCAGCAGCGTTTGATTTGGTCGACCACAAGACCCTTTGGCATCACTTAGACTCCACCACGAACTTCTCAAAAGAAGCTATAGGATGGATTCAATCCTTCCTTAACAACAGAACGATGCGGGTCTTCTCACCCCAGCATCTGCCGACCCAATACCCATTACTTGCGGTGTTCCCCAGGGTTCTTGCATCTCATCCACCCTGTACAACATTTTCACAAAGCCCCTTTTTGATGATCTAGATGGCATGGGTATCACCTACATGAACTATGCAGATGATACACATATCCTCAGCCCGCTGACGGGAGATTACAACAAGGATTTGGCCTTTGTGAACAGAGTGTACCTCATCATCCAGGCATGGATGGCTTCTCATGGTCTATGCCTGAATGATGACAAAACGGAACTCCTTATTGTCGGTATCTCGGCCAACCTCAAGAAACTGGGCCACTCCTACTCAAATTTCATAATTGACAATAACAATATTACAGTAGCCAAGGAAGTTAAAACCCTTGGATTCTACCTGGATTCCACTCTCACCGTTAAAAAATAAGTCTGTATTACCCTAGCAAGAGCCTTTGTACTATTGAAATTAGGCTACTGTAATGCCTTATATGCAGGTAGCAATAAATACATTACCAACAAGATTCAAATCCTACAAAACAACGCCCCGAGAGCAGCCCTAAATATTCCCAAGAAATCCCTCATATCTGATCTGAGAAGATCTGTCAATTGGCTTTCCACTAAAGACAAAATCTTCCTCAAAACAGTCTCCCTAACTCACAAATGTTTACACCTAGCCGCCCCACAATACCTGACATCTGGATTTATGAAACAATCCTCCAACCGCCCTTCTAGAACAGCTACAGCTAACTTCCTCATAACCTCCTCTTAGTGCCCAGATTCAAACGCACTAAAACAGGTGGAAGTAGTTTCCAGGTCAAAGCTTCTCAGAACTGGAACTCACTCCCACCTTCCTTAAGGGAAGACTTACCTTACCTACGCTTCAGATCTAACCTCATCCAATGGATCAAGGAAAACAACATCTAACCTAACTAGTCCCTACCTACACCTTCTGTGTTCTGTGTACATAATGTTTTCTACACCTTTCTATTGTTATCTTTCTGTGTATATAATGTTCCTGACGACTTTGCCTAATATGTATATAACTGCATGTATATGTCGCCACACAGCTTCATATTCTGACGTATTGTAATGGAATGTATTTTAACATATACCTTACAGCACTGTAACCTAAGCTGAACAACCCTCTTTATGCCTTCGGCGCCCTAATACCTGCGGGTCTGGTGCACCCAATAAATAAAATAAACAAACAAACAAACAAACAAACAAACAAACAAGCCCACCTTGTGCACTGATGTCTCGGTCCTTTGGCTCACGAAGATTGTGAACACTACTTTTAGAGATGGCATTGTGCCTCTATGTCTCAAAGAATCCTGGATCACCCCTCTATTAAAAAATAAGATATCATCCTATTAATTATGTTCCATATCTCCTGAAGATCCTGGACCATGTTGACTACCTTCAGTACCAGGAATGTGTGGAGGCAACCAACATCCTAGGTTTCAGATCTAAACACAGGAGTGAAACAGTATTATTGGACTTAAAGTCAAACATTTCTAGCATTGTGGATAGGGGCTGTCTGGCGCTGCTGATGCTATTAGATCTCTCAGCAGTGTTAGACCTTGTTGATCACAATCTTCTAGCTAACAGACTCGAGGACATCACCTGCTGCTCGAAGATCGCTTAATCTTTCCTGGGCCAAGATCTTCCTGAATAACTGTTGATGGCGCACAAGCCTCCATATTATCACCTTCTGTGGGGTACCCCAAGGCTCATGTTTGTCACCTACCTTATTCAACATTTGCATCAGGCCTTTTCTCAACCCCCTTGGCAGCCTGGGTGTACAATACACCAACTGTACTGATGACACCCAGATTCTCTTCGAGTTATCATGTAATTACATCAAGGACACTGAAGCCGTAAACAGAGCTTTTGCTGCCATTCAATCCTGAATGGCTCTCAATTCCTTGACCCTCAATGAAGAGAAAACAGTACTCCTTGTTATTGCACCCTGGCCTCGGTTAAAACAAAGTCATCCTCTTTAAACACACTTTAAGGTCATTGGTTGCATGATACCTGTTTCCAAACAGGCTAAGACACTAATAGTTTACCTTGATGTGGAACTTTCTATTCCTCTTGTCACTATGTGAACATATTGCTGTATCAAATAAGACCCTACCTGTCCATTGAAAACGATCTTTTCTTGCTTCTCCCCTTCTCAATGCAAGTTTAGACTATTGTAACAGCTTCTTGATAGAGACATCCAAAGCTAACCTACATCTCTTCCAGATTGCCCAAAATGGAACCGGTAGAGCTGTTCAGGGTCTATCTAAACATTACACCTGTAAAGCAGGCCCTCCACTGGCTCCCAGTTGACGCAGGATCACTCACAAGGTGCCCACACTGACGTACAAATGTCATGTGGCCCCTGCCCCTCCTTACTTAATGAGTCGCTTAACAGTGGCCCACCCCACCAGATCCCTTCGCTGTAACGACTCCCACAAACTGCTGCAACCGGGATTCAAATTGGTCGGATTTGGTGGGACAAGCTTTGACGTGCAAGCTCCCAGGAAATGGAATGCTCTTCCCCTACCAATACTAATATCTCCCGATCTGCTTGTGTTCAAGTAAGCCATCAAAACCCATGTTTTTAACGTTAATCCTGGTTAAGCACAAGTGTAGCTGACTGATTTACGCCCCTTGACTATGTGTGCGTTTGTTTGTGTTGTTGCATGTGCGCCCTGAGGCCCAAAGGCATGTGGCGTGGTATAAGTAATTAATTAAATACATAAATAAGACAAATATTTTGTTAGTCACATTTTGGGAGAGTTGCCCAGGCCTTATCAGCATTATCATTCATACATGAAAAGGGAAGAATCAGTTCTGCTTGCTTTAGATTCACTTATTTAATGGTCTGAAGATACAACCGCTTTCATTGTTTCTAGTCACAAATGGGTGATCCACATCTTGTAAGTATTGCATCAAATGGCAACATGCATCCTTCATCACCAATACATCCTTGTCAAACCTCAAATAGTTCCTTTCTGCTTTAAGCAGTATTTTGGAAACCAATATAACTGGGTGCATGCTTTCACATGGCACCCATCAATAGAATATCATGTCCTTCTGAACCAAAGTTAAGGGAGTATGTAGCGACTGACTGGAAAATAACCTTAATAGCACAAGGTCATTGCTAAAAATATTGATTTCACTGTTCTAAAAAAAACTATCTCCACACGTTAGAAAATCGTCATAAGAAAACTGAAAATGCTTCAGTCAACATGATGACTGGGATGTCCTTGGTGATGATGAGTACAGCATGGCACTCTCAATGCCACTTCCACATGTAGGGTTTAGCTTAGTGATACAGCTGTACAACAATAATTGGTCCCGGGGCATGCACCTGCTCAGCTAAACCCCAGGATTAACATTCTGGATGCTTACCTGCTGAGTTGACAAGGTACCAAAGCAGCCCTTGCACTAACCTTGAATGTAGAATATGTCCTACCACAAACTACGGAGGAATACTGTGTCAAATCTGGGCTTGATGCGGGAGGTAAACTGAGGCCAGAGCCCCTCTTAGACGGACTGTATGAACTGCTGGATGACTTTTCAGATATTTTGGCAGCACCAATAGATATGTAACTGATTGTATCAGGGTGATGACCCCGAAAAGACCAATATACTTAGTATTGACTTGAAATCATCTTCAAACATGATATTGTGGGTGGATAACAACACATCACACTTAAGTTGAAAATTATCAGCAGTGCCTGATATGGTTTGCAGAAAGGAACGAGTACAAAAATACCTAATGAAATATGATCACATTTTTTGTGTCAAATTCATTAGGTATTTGTGTTATTTTTTTATTAAAAATAGATGTGGTGTGCGGTATGGGGATAGGCTAGGGTAGGGGGAAGTGGTAGGGCAATTTGGGACTCCCCCACATTATGAAAAATAAATTAAAAAAATAAATTCAGTGATTTCTCAGTGGGTATTTCTTTTCCTATCATTTCATGGTAATTGGCCTGATGTCAGTCTTCAAACCCCACTACTCGCAGAGCTTTTTGTTTATACTCGTTGATGGGCTGGTGCCGGAGAGTCACCCACATAAAAAACTTGGGATGGTATACTTATGTGAAGTGAAATGGAGATTCACTAAATGAGGAATGTCTCAAATAATTATACACTAAATCCATTGTCTGTACAAATTCCACAAAGCAGGGATCTTCTGCAACAAAACATCTGAGAAATTGCTCAACTGACTGATTCAGATGCTCGGTCAGATGCTCTGTTTGTGGATGGAAGATCATCGGGAACTCAGGTTATATGGACATCATGTTGTGAAAGCTATGCCAGATTCAGGAGGTAAACTGAGGGCCATGCTCCTTAATAACCATTATTGATGTACTACATGCTCTAATAATAGTCTGGTTAACTGCGAAGCTTTGGAAGCCCTGTTCAAGTCCACACAAATTCTTAATTTCAGTAACTTGTCTACCTCCACTATAATAGTTGCATGATCGGTACCTTTTGCCAATCAAATCACAAAATCACTCGTAATACTGTACAGGAGGAAATCAAGGGACATCAGGTGTAGGTAGTGCCATTGGACTTGCCATTGTTCTTGTGTGTGCTTGTGTATACGGCACAGGCAGATCCATAGTTCTGAACTGTGGAGCACAATCTCGTCCACCAAATGACTTTCCATCTGTCCCTGGTACCCTGCCAGATTGGAATTGTGGCACCATTGCTTTACCAACCTCTAAAACTCTTGTGTGGAGTTTTACAGTTCCCCATTAACAAAGGGCAGAAGATGCTAACTTCACTTCCACTGAGAAAGAGAATTTTCCTTAAGTAATTCAATCATCTTTGTAGTGAAAGAGAGGATCTTCTCTGGAGGAATCAGGAGCATCTTATGTTCATAATACACGTCACATGCTTAGTGGATCCTAGGCAGCAAGTAACAACAAATCCAAATTCTGATAGAAAACAAGTGGCAAAGAAGTGTTCTGGTAGTCATGTTGTGGTATGATTGCTTTAACTGTTGCTTACTGTGATCCGTATAAGTCAAGTCGGTATGTCGAGCCCCTAATGGGTACTATTTGCAATCAGTAAAGGCTTCCTTCCTTAATAGCAAGTAGCTCTTCAACAGCAACACATAATCCTTTTCACACAAGGTGAATTTATGCTACAAAAAAGCCACAGGATGGGCCAGCTCTGATACAGGGGCATTCTGCAAAAGAATGCCCCCTTCCAAAGCCATCTCTGATGCATGTTCCTACAATATACTGGTCGTGCCCATTGAGGAGTAGTAACACAAGGGCTGGAGTAAAGACCTGGTTCAAGGTACAGCAGGCCTGCTTAGTTTTTGAGGGCAAATGAAACCCAAACACCATTCAATGCAATGCCGTGATGGGAGTCATAACGGTGGACATCTCTAAGATGAAACATTGATAGAGACTGGCAACCCTGAGGAAGCTCCTAATGGCTCCTGGTGTAGTTGACTGAATTTGATGACAGCTTGTCCAAAATTGCTCATGAATCTTTTGCAATTCATGAGCAATCCCATGTGCATTAATAGGAATTCCTTTAAAGCCATTGATAGTACGTGAAACTGTTGCTTGGTCATTTTTGCCATATAGATTATTTTGCCGCAAGCTGAATGATACCTGGGATGGGCATGATCTTCTTCCAAACCTAAGGAAATTGATATATCTGCAAAATAGACAGTGAAAACACATTCAAAAGCTCCCTACACACCTCATTAACAAAGAGCTAGAACACTGCATGGGTGCTGAACAGGTCAAAGGGAAAAGGCCTTACGCTGTATTCAACCCTTTCTTACTCCCACCAGAATCTTCTAGGTGGATCCTTACCAGGGTCCCATAAGAATAATGATCACAAGAATGAGTGCCTTTTAATTGCTCAGATCTCTCACACCATTGTACTCCTAACTCGAATACTCTTTCCTCTACTCCCCTTCCTTCTCTTTCTCCCACTCTCGTCCCTCTCTCTCCTTCTCTCTCTCTCACTCTCTCTCTGTCCTTAAAATGTTATGCCACCTTGTGCCTACTCCTACTCTCCTTCTTTCCTCTACTACGCTCTACTACTTTCCTCCCACTGTTCCCTACTCTCTGCTCCCAAAATTCTCTATTGTCTACACTACACCACCCTCTCTACTCTACACTGCACTCCACCACTCCTTCTTCCACAGTCACCCCCTTTCACATTCTAAGTCACCTCGCTCACTCAGCCACACTTACACTCCTAATCTCCCACCTAGTCTCACTCCTCACCTTACTTAGTTTAGCTTAATTTATTGTTTTGTATAGCACAGCCTGGCCCTGGGGCAACTGGACACTTGACATGGTTACAAGGTAGCAGAAAATATACACAGGATAGACAGGTTACAGGGTAGCAGGTGATATATACATTGTGGTTGTAGTACAGTGTGAATGTTACATATGCATGGTTCTTGTGGTACATATTATTCACAGTTTGTGCAATCCGTTATGGAGCGGGGATATTCAAAGCAGAAATAGCAAGTAGGGTATTTACAATATAATTGCAAGAAGAGCGGTTAATGCAAGTTGTGTTGGCTATATATGTCTATAAATATATGTACAAGTGTCTCAGATGAATGATGGATGCGAGCTTAGGCGTCTTTGGTGATCAGCCAGGTTTTGGCATTTTGTCTGAATCGGTGGAAGGATGGTTCAATTCTTAGAGCAAGTGGTAGGGAGTTCCAGAGTTTCAGACTTACCATACATATGCTCTCACACCCTAGTACCACTATCTCTCATCAGCCAATATCCTACCTTGCACACACTCTTGGTAAATTATTTCCATGCTCTGCTTCACTGTCCCTCTGCCTGGTCTCTTGGTCTGCCTTCTCCTATTTTGACCTCTCTCAACATCCCACACTCCTCTGGTCTTTCTGAGGCCCTTTTTTATTATTTCTTTTTATTTGCATTTTTAAAGCACTCACACACCCCAGGGGCATCGAGGCCCTGTTACAGGAATATGTCTTAGTTGCATATTTATAATGCGCTTAATACCCAGAGGTTTCTAAGCGCGGAGCCGGAATCAAACCTGTGTTGCTTCATGTCGTCTTGTTTCCAAGGCGAGCACATTGCCGCTGCACTATACTTCCGGGACCTTTATCCTCCTCCTTTCATTGGTCTTTATGCTCAGCTCGGCCTAACAGGCAGATATAGGTAGCGATTGGCTCAGGTAAGAGAGATGGAAAAACATGAAACACCTTTTAAGCCCCACCCCCAATTTGAACGCAGGTCTGCCGGTGTCACCGCTTCTCTCGCCAAAGGGTTGTCTGTGACACTCCCCTCCACACAATTTGAATGTAGAAGTCTTGCAAAGGCCCAGATTTTTGTACGGCACCTATCACGTGACTGCAATTGGTACTTTAGCATTTGTAACCTGGCACATGTGGAGCAGACAGAGAGTGGCACCATCCCAACTCGCTAATCCCCCCTCTGAGACAGGACTGTCTCTCGAAAATACCCTGGTAGGCCTCCTGCCCCAGGTTGAGAGCTGTCCCCATCCCCTTTTGAGAGATTTAAATTCCTAATCCTGTCACATAGGTAATTCCCAGCTAATCCTGAAGGCCAAATTGTAGGTAGATGGGGTCCACACAGGATGGCCGTAGTGGCTAAAGGGATATTTCTATGCTGGATGACATCCCTTGTTGAGAGATGAAAGCTTTGTGCCAATTGCCTTCTTTTCAGGGCAACTTTGAACTTCTCCTCTGTATTGCAGGTCTCTCTCTTAACTATAGCAGGTGTTCTAACCTGGCGTACAAACAGGGGAATGTTCACCATAAAACTATTTGACAGCCTAAGTGGATATATTTTGGAATCATAGCTACACTTGAAGCATTTTTGGAAGTCAAAAGCAGATTTTATGCTAGCAGATGTCCTTGCAAAATGAGAAAAATAACCCCCGAGCTATGATAAATATTTTTTGGGGCCCAAATATTATCATTTTGAGAGGCAACAAACCACACCCTCAAAACTCCAATTTACACAGAAGCCTTGACTTCTACAAAATAGCTAATTTAGTAACAGATCCTTCACTATGATGCACGCTGAAATGCATCACTGAGCAGTCGATTGACACCAGGATTCCTCTAAGACGTCTGCAAAAGCCTTGTCAGAGAGCCAAATATCTGCCTTGGCAGACGTAAAAACAGAAGAAGCAAAAAAGCATAGCTGCTGAATTCCGCATTGTCACTTTACAGAGCGACGTTCAGTCTTGCTGGATTTTGCAGATTATTTAACTGCCACTTTGTAGACACAACCTCCCTTGCTGATATCTGAGGAGCAACGATTACAGCCCTTTATTTCCAAGCCATACGAAGTAACATGGCGGAACATTACAGTCTTTATGTAAGAAGTTAAACACAATATTCCAGTCTTTGGTGAATGTAGAGTGATCCCCTGAATGGAAAACGTTTACCATTCTAATGCCAAAAAATTCCAAACTTTAGAGAACTAATCGGTGATATGAGGCGGTTATTTCACCTTTCACTTTTGGGCTATCACCAACAGAGACACTAGTTGTAATATAACAAAATCTTTCAGAGTTGGCTTCGGGCTCCATCTAAAGTTCTCCCCAGTCATCACCAAAAGACGTGATCGCAACGACTTCGGTTCTTGCAAGGAAACATCTCAACCATACATTTATTCACTTCTTACCAATATTGCGCCAACCCAGGACAGCTCCACCATACATGTTCCCAGTCTCCCACCAGACCACACTCTCCCTCCAGCATTTATCAGAAATAGGGGGTTTTATTTTCCCCAAGAGAGCAGGTGTTTAGTGCCATTGCACCATCAGCTTGTACCAAAATTCTCTCATTTGGATTGACCTAGTAAGTTTAGGTATTGCTTTCCATAAGGACTCACATTCCTCTTCCAGCACCACAGGCCCCCAGTGTAAACTTCGGGCACTGTTTATAGCTTATTGACTCCTTTGGAATTGCATCAACCAACAGTTTATGCAGGTTCTAGATGAGAGCTCTTTTTCCTGGATTAGATGTCACAAATGTTTCAAACGGTTTTAAATCTCTTACTGCTGCCTTCTTTACTGGTGGGGCAAGAATCCAATTCCTAACTTGGAAATACTGGACTCTGCTATTTTCCTGCAGGCCTAGCTCCTGTTTGCATTGTATAAAACATTCAAGGTTGTATCCCTTAAACGTATCTCTGAACTTCTCACAACCAGCTTGTTTCCAACCCTTGAATGCATTGGGTTCAAGGGCCGGGATAAATTGAGGATTAAAGAAAAAAGGCGTGAACAGGGAGGGGAACGTTGTCAATTAGTACTTTTTAACGGCTATATTCCAGATTTCCTCAACCATACTTGTAATTTCACTTGCATGTATATTAGCAGGTCTATCCTGCTTCGGCATTTACAGGGCCTCCCTGAGCCAGGGTCCCCCCACAGCCTGCTCCATATGTAGCCATATTTTCCCTGTCTCCCCCACAGGCCAGTATTTGATGATCCTTATTTGAGCTGCTTGATAATATTTCAGAAAATTAGGGAGTCCCAACCCTCCCTCTTCTGTTGGAACCATTAATGTACTTAGGGCTATCATTGGGGTTTTAATCGCTCTATGCAGCATCTGGAAAAATGACAAGGGAATCCATATAGGTCGAGCTTGGAGCATGTATAGCGCTTTGGGAAGTATGACCATTTTCACAGAGTTAATTCTACCCAACCAAGAAATAGTAAGAGGACCCTATGTTTATAATTATGTTTCAATTTCTCTTAGCAATGGGGGATAATCATCTGCATACAACCCTTTAATTGTAGGAGTTATGGTCACCCCAAGAAATGTATTTCCATCTTGCACCCACCCGAGTTGAGTATGTAACCTAAGAGACTGAATTTGATTGGACGAGAGAGACAAATTTAAGATTTCAGACTTGGCTTCATTTATTTTTAGGCCGCCACCTCACCAAATTTCACAAATTCCGGAGTGGTCGCTTGTAATGTATTTATGGGGTCTGCTGCCATGAGCAACATATCCGCGTAGGCCATAATTTTATGCAAGATACCCCCAAAGTCAATTCCCTTAATTCCCACTGTTTGTCTAACCTTAGCGAGTAGTAATCTAAATAGAGTGCGTTCGATAGGGCGATAGGGTGCACCCTTTTTTGGTTCTGCGTTGTAGGGAGATGGGAAGAGACAGCTGGCCATTTATTAACAATCCTGCAATATGGTGTTTATAATTAGCCTTAGTGATGTCTGTAAACATTGGGCCGAACCCCATCTTTGGCGGGGGAAGAAAGAGAAACCACCATTCAACACGATCAAAAGCTTTTCACGCATCTATAGAGATGAGGACAGCTGGAATCTGTTTCTTCTCTATTTTCTCTAATATGTGACACGGTCAGCGAATGTTGTCATGTGTGTGTCGGAGCTTTATAAAACCAGTTTGGTCTGAATGGATTAATGATGGTAAAGGTCCACTACCCTGTTGGCCAGCACTTTAGTGTAGACTTTAGTGTCTATATTTATTAAAGCAATAGGGCGATAAGACATGCAGTAACTTAGATCTTTGCCTGGTCCAGGGAACAGCTCTATTTTCGCCTTTTGCATAGTAGGGGAGATATTTCCTGAGGGGGCAAAGGAATTGTACAATCACGTTAATATGGGAGCTAATATATTACGGTACATTTTATAAAACCTTGCCGGGTATCCATTAGGACCAGATGACTTATTTAGAGGGAGCGCACAAATGACCTGAAGCACCTCTTCCTGAGTGATATCTGCTTCGAGCACCTTGCTATCCTCTGGAGTGAGCCGAGAGAGGGTAATCGTCTCTAAATATTCATTTTGGGAGTGTAAATCTGGGTCTTCAGAATTATAGAAATCTGAATAAAATAAATGTCATTGTGTAAGGATGCCATAGGTTTCTTATGTAATATCACCCACGAGGAGCCTGATCTGCTGTTTAGTCCTGGAAGCTAAGCTATGACGAAGTTGGAAGGCCAGGAGGCAATCCATTTTGTTAGCTTTATATAATATGTTTGTTTAAGGAAGAGAAGGGATTTCTCTACTTTCTTAGTTTGGTAAAGATTAACCCTAACGGCTGCAGCCCTAAACCCTTTCTGTATCATCGGCCAAGTGTTTGTTTCCATCTTTGTCAATATTTGATTAAGTTCCTCCTCTAATTATATTTCAAGTGCCATATTGTCTATTGGCCTCATCTGCTGTGAGGAACCCCCTTAATGTTGCCTTAAAAGTATCCCATGTTACATTCATTGTGGTCTACCCCATTTGGTTAAAATCAAAATATTCCTCCTGCTATCCTTCCCCACTCCTTCCCCCAACTTTCCCCTACCCCTCTCCCCAAAGGTCCCCTGGTGTGAGACTGGTGTGAGACTGGTTGGTACCGCCTCTGCCTCTTCTGAGGAAGCCATAGTAGATTGCTCCTCAATTTGCACTAATTCTATGCCCGATTGTCTGGATGTTATTCTGCACTGTCTTCCATCCAAGGAGAAGAGCAAACCAAATGGAAAGGTCCATCTATTCATGATTTTACATGCCTGAAGAGTTTTCACCACACCTGCATATCCCTACGTTTTTGAAGAGTTATCAATGAAAGGTCCTGATAAAGTTGGCCTTCTGCTCCATTGTATGTTACCGGTGCCAAAGTTCATGCTTCTCTGAGTATTTTCTCCTTCTGTGGGTATACTTGACATACCGCCAACACATCTCGAGGACAAGCCCCTGGTTCCACCCTCTTCGGCCCTGTCCTGTGATCCCTATCTAATGGAATATTGGTTGCCTCCTCACCAGTGATAAGGTTTCTGAAAATGTGTGTTATGGCCTCCTTTAACTTTGGGTCTGTCACTGTTTCCGGACGGTTCCCAACTCGGATATTAGAGCATCTGGATCGATTCTCCAAGTCCTCATATTGGATTTCCAAATTATGTGTGATCCTAGACAGTTCTTCCAAAGTGACGTCGGATTGCTTACTGTCCTCCACTAATTCCTGAACTGCCTTCTCAATTATGTCAACTCGGTCTCCTGAGGAGCTAATTTCTTTGCTGAGGTGGACGAGTGAGAGCTGAATCTCAGAGTTAAAAGAGGGGAATTGTGTTTGAAATGAGGCGGAGACCTTTTCTTGAAAGTCCTGAAAGCTTTTAGTAAAATCTTCCTTAGAGGCTGCCATCTCTGAACCCACAGTTTGCTAAAGACTTCTCAGTGGGTTAAGCTGTTTTGAATGAGGCTGGATATGTCCGGCTGAAGTCTGCTTCTTCCTGCTTCCCGGCATGTGCTTGAAGCCCATGCGCGTATGAGAGTCGTTAAATCCACTACCCAGAAAGTAAGTCTGCAACGTTGATTTTCTATTTAGGGGGACCAAGTGCCAGATCAATTACTTTGTACATGGATAGGGGGCAGACGAATGCTCCAATGCCTTGTTCTACCGTTGCTTGGAGATGTTTACCAGTTCCCCCCAGCGATGGATCAGTAACCTATCAAGGATGTCCCAGTTGAAAAACGTTTATCCTTTGCCTACCATGTAGAACCTACCACCACATATAACAGCAACTTGCGCGAAGGCTATGCAGCATTGGTGGTTTCCCCCCAGCTTGTCTGAGTCATGTTTCAGCAGGCCTTCATTTGCGAGTTACTGACAGAGCTGTATGTAAGCCCTCATCCAGCTCACAAGGCCTTTTGAGCTGCCAACTGACTTTAATCTATTCTTTTGCTTAGGTCCACTTTTCCGTGCCTTTGCAATGTCTACTGAAAGGGAAGCACGTCTTTTAGTTAAAAGGCTGATGTGCGACTCCTTGTCTCTAGTCCGTATTAAGCGGGGGATCGCCAACCTCTGCCGCTGATGTTAGTCCCAGACTTACGGGTGCAATTAGAAATCAAAGAACCCCTGTGTATGGGGCCACAGCCTACTGTTATTCAGCTACACCCACCTTTAGCTCCTGCACAGCCTGTTATCTTCCGTTTAGTGTGTAGCACGCAGCACTCAGCTGTGGACCGTATTGAGGCACATCCTCCTTCCCGTGCTCCAATCACACACTCAGGACATTCACCACCTGCTGCTTTTGCTGGGCCCAAGGGTCGTATCTGCGCCTCTCCAGTGCTTACTTGCTTCGTCGCCGGCTACCTCTGAGGCTCTGTTCGTGGTTCTGCAATTTAATTTTAGCATTGGTTGTGCGCCGATGGAGTGGAGGAAACAGCTACCCCCAATCCAGCGAGCAATGAAGAGAAGCAAGCAATTTGTCCTCTTGACACACTGATTGTGTGTCTCGCCCGGTGCTGGGGCCGCAGTCCTGCAGGTAGTCGGCAAATAATTTGGCTAATCCCCTCTCCTGGGCAAATGAGGGTCCTTCATATCTTTCCTGCTATGTATAAATCCGACACCGGATCAGTCAAAGGCTGGGATGCAGCCAGGACAGAGACAGAGCGTGCGCTCACATGTCTTTATCGTGCGGCAGCCATCTTGGAATCTGCCCTGATTTTTTTAAGAGTACTTTGAAGCACATGCTTATGGACAACATAATTTTCATGCACTTTATAATCCTTTTACCGCCACCCCAAGAACAGGAAATAATGCTCTGTATTCTTTTTGTATAACAACAAGATTTTTAACCATCTAAGACACATTTGGGCCTGTTGGATTCCAAGTGGCTGAACGGCTGAGTTAGTTGGAGAATGTACAGTGGGTGGTAATTTCACCCACGATAAATCCTCCAATATTTGGAGGTGAAGTGCAGTAAATACTTCCCGCCAATGTAAACATGTAGTGTGGCAGTGCAGTAAAACTTGCGGCAATTACATTACTGCCATTTTTGCTCCTGCCTTTCAGTATGGCTGATTGTATCAATATGTACTAGACTCTTTGTTTAATGATTTAACATTATTTTTGGCTAATATAAAAAGACAATAAATTGTGCCTCATTCAAATTTGGCAGTTTGGGAAAAAAGTGATGAGAATTCAGTTAGCACCACTTTTTTTGGGCGATAATGGAATTACTGCCATTTTCCCTCCACTTCTGAATTATGATTGTTAATTTCTAACACATTTACCACTGGTGGAAATATTGTGTGCTAAATGCGGGCTGATTTTTGGAGGTATAAGGGTGGTTTCACCTCCAGGTTGTTGCTGGAGGTAAATCCCCCATTTTAAGTCCAAAATTCGGTGGATTTGTCACGTCGTAAACGATAAAAGTAAATCCACCAAAAATCTTCAGGCGTCCTCCACTTGTAATCTTGCGGTAACTCCACAGGACCAAGTGGCGGTAACAGTAATCAAGTTTGGCAGTAATTTGGTGGATTTACTGCCGAATTGCCACCAAACTCGAAATGAGGCCATTGTATGGAAAATGTTAGAGGAATTGAAGATGTTGCATTTATTTTTGGTCTTTTCATATAACTATACTGATAAAAAATATAAATTAAAAGAAAAAATGTATGCTTCCACAATTAGAACTCTAACATGTCTGGAAACATGACAAACTAACACCGAAGTTACACAAACTTGGGTGCACAGACATTCTGATATTTTGTATTACTTAATTCATACTGGGAGCAATGGACGTGTGAGCAGGCCGCGTGTGCTGCACTCTCCATTTCAATCACATGAACACTTTCTCCATAGACATGTTTGTGATTTTTAAATAATTGGATCTCTGGCTTGTTCAGTTTGTTCTCTCTTCATCTTCACGTCTTGGCTGCAGTATTCCAAAAATGCGTGAACTTTTCGTGTTTTCGATTTTCTGATTATTGGACTTCTACGAAAGCTTTTGAAGTGGCCTCCTGTTGAAAATTCATTTATTCGGCATTCAGGGGTCATGCGTTGGCCTCACGCAGATCAGGCTCAGAGGTGACGACCTTGCTGCGCCAGGAGGCGGAGACATATGTTCCACAGATGTGAAGCAATGCCTTGCATTGATCATGGGGTTGTTGTTTTAATGAACGTCTGGCCTTTAAACACAACTAGATTAGTTATGAGACAGTAATGATGTTTCCGTAGTTTTGAGTTGGCTCGTGCCCAGCGCTGAAAGGCATGAAAGCGATTCCATAATATGAGCGTCGTTTGCACTGTTAACCAGGCGGCTTTGAAGCCTTGGCTTGGCGTCCCAGGGAGAGTTCCTTCTCCAGGCCTCACAGGGGGGCACTGGGAACTTGAGTCACACTGGAAGCTCCATTAGTGGAGACTGTTATGTCTGAACTTATCCAACAGCCTCACACTTCTGAAATGTGAGGTATGCTCACCGGGCCCAGCAATATGATCGAACACTGCTGACAGCCAACCAAAACACAGAGACGAATGCCCTTTTATGATTCCGGTGGTAAAGGTAAAAGCAGGTGGCATGTATAATTAGGACTTTTTTCCGCAAGCACCTGATTATAGGCCCTCATGAGGCGTGCTTGGGATTACTGAGCGTGTTAAATACCACATGGTTAAGCATGTGATATTGACCTAGGGTTTACACAAACAATGGGGTAAACTTTAAAAGACGAACAGAAAAAACAGCATTTAAACAACGGTAGGGTTTGCAAATGTATAATTTCTTCAGACATGTTGCAAAGAAAAGGTATTATCCCATTCTTGCCACGGTACGACGTTGTTGCATCGCGAGGCTTTTTTCAGAGAGTTGTTTGGCAAAAATTTTCGACCGAAAAAAGTAATTGAAAAATATGTGGGTGGGTAAGGGGATATAAGGGATAAGGGTGTGTGGAAAATAGGGACTAGATAATAGGGAAGGGGGCTTGGGGAGGATCCCCCCGAATAAAAAAAGAATCTTCAGCAAAAAATTCAACGAAAAAAAAACCTGGCGATCTAAGAACATAGAACCCTCTTCACTATTGCGCATTGGTAAAGTGGCGTTGCGAGCCACTACTGGACCATATGCCTTTTCATGCCCCAAAGAGGGATACCATGCTTGTTTTTTAAATGTAAATATGAAATGTACATTTCATAAATACTGTTGTGGTATTTCAGAAAATCAACACAGTTTACCACCCAACAGGCAGTAAAGAGGTAATCCTGCAGAAACTCTAAAGTTACCACAAGCAGCTGTGGTGATTGTGGTCTGCACTCTGCGCACCTCATAATGAGCAGGCTTTGGCAAACTATCCCGAGGGCACTGGAACTACATGGATTTCGGAGGCTTGGCAGTACCTCAAAATGTTAAACATTTTTGGGACTAATCTCAAAGTGTTTGAGGTTCAAACATGATGATGTCCCACATGGCAGGTGTGGCGGCTTCAGGGACATAGAAACTTGCCTCTCTGACCTACCAGGGCCGTCGGGCAGTGATGAATGTATAACTTTAAATAAAAAATAAAAAATAAACATTGTTTCTATTGTCAGATAGTGTGGGCATTGCAGTGAAAATAGAAATAAACGACGTGGGTGGGTTCAGCCACCAAATAATGTTCATACCCATTAGGTGCCTGTGCTGTGCCACACACGCGAGAAGTGTGAAATGCCATCTTTGTATGAACAGTGGTTGTTGGACCACAATGCATCTCTCCCAAAGGAAGTTAAGTAGGGGCGAGGAAAGAGAAAGGGATCAAGAGGACTCTCTGGGTAGGGGAGCGGTGCAGGGGTTTATAGTTGTTGCCCCCATTTTCAAAATGTTGCCCCATGAATAAGTATGGGTCCCCCAGGAGTTAGGGGTTCACCTCTCTGCGGACAGGGATCAGGACCCATTTTCATGTCGTTTTCTCGTACCCAAGGTTGATTGCGCAAGTCACAACCTGTGCCCTCAGATCTACTGCAGGCTGACCAATCAACATTGGTTGTCTGTCTTCCTCCAAGTGTGAAGTTGGGGCATGGGAGGCCCTCGAAACACAATTCGGGATCCTGGGGAATTCCATTTAAAGGGTTGGCATCACTTAGTGGGCATCCTCATACCATCAGATTTTCCGCAGGCATTTCTTATCAGCTAAGCAGTATTAGGGGAATGTGAGAGGCAGGCAAGGGGGGGGGGGCATAGCCACTGGTAAAGCTCATATATTACTGAATCACCAGCTCTAGACAGCGCCATCCACGCACTAATGTGTTCGCCTCTGATGCACGTGTGCTTATTCGTGCAATTATTGTCAACGTGGCCACATTGAAGTGAAAACCCTTAACGTCAGTGGACAGGCCTGTCATGGGTAAGTTAGTACATACACATTAAACTATGCTTAACAGATCCCTCTGCTCTTATGAAATTATGTGTGCACAAACAAGGAACTTCCTTCCTTCCTTCCTTCCTTCCTTCCTTCCTTCCTTCCTTCCTTCCTTCCTTCCTTCCTTCCTTCCTTCCTTCCTTCCTTCCTTCCTTCCTTCCTTCCTTCCTTCCTTCCTTCCTTCCTTCCTTCCTTCCTTCCTTCCTTCCTTCCTTCCTTCCTTCCTTCCTTCCTTCCTTCCTTCCTTCCTTCCTTCCTTCCTCTTGACTAGGACAATTCTTGATTGCCATACATCACTTCGGCTTCAGAGATGACTCACATCACGTGTTTGCTTTATGATTGTCCCCCTGAAGTTATCGAATTAGAAATTAGAACACCTGGAGTCTCGAAATTGGGCAACTTTCTTTGGCCTGCTTGCCATTCCCTATGACTGGTTGCATACTACCTACTTTTGTAATCTTACCAACCATTCACTTTGTGCCCATGCAAAATCTTACCACAAATCATGGCATGTTACTGCACAATGGTACTGGTCCTGAAGAAGGCTTGATTCCACCTAATGGGGACCTACACAAGCCAGACCTTAAGTTGACCAAGGGAAGACTCATTTCATTTAAATGATGTCCCTCAAAAAATGGTCTGAGAATCAATTTCCCTACTTTTGCATCCATCAGTAATGGTGTACATGCAATCTTTCATTCTATGATGGTACAGCTTTTTATGAATTTTCCACATGGAATGGTCATTCTTTCTTTCCTTGTCATTTTGAAACATTTCTCTGTTTGAAATATTGTACAGCACATAGTATTGTGGATGCGTACACAAGGAGACCCACAGCGGATGGACTCAAAGAGTGTGTGGATGGGCATCACACCCCCAGTCGGAAGTTGAGGACACTGCTGGTGAGTGAGTCCCGCCAAGAGACACAAGGTCACAGATCCCTGAGAACCCAAAGAGGATTGATAGGCCCGGCTGATTAAAACATGGGAATCCCCAACTACTTTGATGACCTGCAGAATTCTGAGAGGGATCAATAAACTGTGCTGCTTCCTGGAATAGGTCATCAATGTTCACAGGTGTCTCTCCAACACCTGTAACGAATTTGAGAGCGAGAGAACAACTGATCCATATCCTGGAGCAAGTAGTCAAGGTTCCCATGCATGCTACCAAAATTACTAAAGGTTGTGAAAAAAAGAGCCCAAGCTCCACTGCATCCAGGAACCGGGGCAGCGGGATTACATTGTAAGGAAATAGAACAAAGTGTACTGCATTCTGGAACCGGCAGTGAAGGTTTTCAAATTTGCAGCAGGAGTAAATGAACATTTTGATACAAGCCTGAACACTGCTCTGTATACTGGAACCTGCAGCGCAGGTTTGCATTAAAAAGAAAGAGAAGATCCCACACTGCATTTTGAAACCTGGGGTGAAGAATCACATTGTCAGGAAAGAAAACAACCTTCACTGCATTCTGGAACCCAGAAGAAGTTTTCAGGCATGAATATTGTGGGGCTAGAGCACAATCTGCTCTGACTTCTGGAATCTGGAGAAGTTCAAACTTGTAGGCAAGGGAGCAGCTTGCAGTGCATTCTGGAGCCTGCAGCGAAGACTGACAAGTGCACAAGAATAAAAGGTGCACATTTGAATAAAGAACCATGTGCGCACTGTGACATAAGAAGGGCAACACACACTGCATGCTGGAACCTGGAGTGCTACTGGAAAAGTGTAGTTAAACTTGGTTCCACATCCAAATTATACCACCAACCACATAAATTTCGACCGTCTAAAATATCCGAAATAATAAAAAATACAACTTATTTGTTAATACATTTTTCAGTCTGAGACAGAGGTTGCTAATAGTGTTATGAACGGGCAGTAGTGCACAGTATCCAGTGATGTTACCGAAAATAAAATAAAGACACTTTTTATTACCTAAACTTACATGCCGAAAAAATACAGAATTTATATTAAATATATATGCAGGGGGTGGGGTAAGGCACTAAAAGGGAAGGGGAACGGGTTGGGGTTCCAATCATTGTGAAATAGGGGGTAGAGGGTGACCCCCAAATTAAAATAAATACAAACATCAGTATTTTTTCGATAATAAAGTGTCGGTAAAAATATTTTCGTTAAAACAATTTTCGTTGACAACACATGGAACCGTAGTGCACACATAACTGATTGTAACTTGTTTCTGGACATCAAACATTCTGGTTAGGCCATTCATTGATCATTTGAGACCTTTTCAATGATCACCGCAGTTCTATTATTTTCATGGTTACTATGGTATTTATTGAGCGTGGACCTAGCTTAGAGAATTCTATGTAAAGGAAGGATTTCGTGACTTCCCTGGCTCCTGTTCAATGATCACATCATTGCTATGAAAAGGGCGGCTTTGTGGCTTCACCGGAACTGATGGGTGACCGGTTCCAGGTCCATCTAGGTGTGTCATCAGCAGTTTGTGAGATTTACAATAACACTCAATACAGGTGTTTGTAAAAAAAGAAAGAAATGTCCATTATGAGAGGAAGACTATCAGTCCACAGTGCTTACATTTAGATTCAGGGTGCCACCAAAGGATGTTACTAAGATCTTAGCACAGCTGAGGGGGGTCCTACAGCATACATGTAAATATCAGTCTAACGGCCCATAGAGGAAGTCTTCATGGCCATCTTTGTGGACTGTAGCCCAGGAACTTAAATATGTCTACAGAGGTCTGACCTGTCACTGTCTCCAAATGAACCAATAGGAAGCGCCACTTGAATGCAATCTCATCAGCATTATTGCCTGGTTTTGCACACAAGAGCGTTTTGTGTTCTTAGCATTGGCTCAAGCTCTCAGGAGTCGGCACCAGCGGGCAGATCACCTGCACCTACAATGTGATACATTTCAGCAGCATGTGTGATTCCAGGTTTACATAGAAGCCCGCATCGTTGTGGTTGTTTGGGTCAAACTGCATCTCCCTCAGGGGAGGACCAGGAACCAAATGGGGTGCTGGAAATATTATTCAAAGTGGACCCATATTACACATTTGCAGCAAGCTCAACCCTTTTCCTTTCAAAAAATGTGAAAATAAAGTAGCTGATCACACAAAAGAGGCTCAGGCTGCAGAGGCCTGTCAGGAAATCTCCAGAGTTCCTAATAGGCCACTGCACCCCTGATCTCCATCCCTGATTATCCACGTGCATGTCCACTGGATTCTGAATATGCAAGAGTCTGAGGCATGCGCACTGATGCACTAACCAGTACAAGATGCTCTGCAGTGGTGTCTGAAACCAGCATCTCGCAAACATGGTTTTTGCATGAATTCTCAGCCACAGTGTTCATGTCTGCAGATGCCCGTGGTCTAGGTTCGCAAGAACTGCTGGACAGTGGCAATGATCCATAGAGGAAAGGCATTGGAAGGAGTTGGCAAGAGTATTGCAGGCTTCACTGTCCTTAGACTCTTGTATAGAGAGCACAGTCGTATTTATTTGGGCAGACCACAAAGCAGCCGAGGTTTCCATAAATTGTGGCAGAGGGGTAACAGGTTGAGGTGAAGATTCGCATTGTGAGGAAAGAGAAATGCCTGCACTCCATTCTGGAACATGGAGTGAGGGTTCTAAAGTGTGCACCAATAGGAAATTAATATATGAATACAACCACGCAATGCATTTTGAAACGTGTATTAAAGGTGCTCCAGTGTGCAACTACAGTACATTAATGTTGTGAGATAAGAAGGGAACCTGCTCTGCCTTCTGGAACCTGCAGTGACGGATTAAACTTGCCTATGGAAAGTAAAGTAGCATTGGCAGAACGAAGCAGTTGAACACTATGAGATAAGAAATGTATCCCATACAGAATGCTGGAGTCGGGGGGGAAGGGACAGACATACTCCAGAATAGTAGTTGAACTTTGTGAGAGAGAGATATACCAATGGCAAATGCTGCAACCTGGAGTGCAAACTTCAAAGCCTAATGATACACGCAGCCACAGAGGTTGCGGTCAGGTGGGTATTAATATCAAACCTCGAGATAGGGAAAACCCTGTAGAGGAAACATCACTGTTTGTGAACCACCACTGCTAAATGTCATCAAAGCAGTCCACACAAAAGGAATTCTTGAGCAAAGAAGATGAAAACAACTTAGAGAAATGGTGGAGTGCTCTCACCCCCAACTACTGCAGAGTTCCTTCATCTGCCCCCCCTGAAAGATCTCGGTCAAGGTCATCATCCCACTCCCAGGAAGAGTCAGAGGTATACAACCCTTCAGTTAAAGAAGAGAAGTGGCTTATACCTACCCTCCTGCGAAGTGAAATATTAACTGTAGTGGTACGACCCTTATCATACTGATACCTATGGGACAAATCCAATCTGTTGTGTCTACCAGAAGAGAGATAGCTGTCGACCCAGGCATGCCAGCAGCAGGCAATTATCAATTTAAGGGGAGCCATTGTTTAAGACAAAGATCATCCAAATGTACTGGCTTCCGTCCTGAAAATATTGTCATCTGGTCAGGACCCCAGATCATTCTTTTTAAACTCTGATAGGATAGCCTAAAGAACGCCATACCTCAGGAACCTTGGGAAGTGTATTTGGCTCCCTTTTTGACAAGCGAGTAGAAGATAGCTTATAAACGTTCCAATCCTGGTGGACCACCAGTTATCCTGATATTAAAAAAGGTGTTTTTACAAAGACTAGCCCCTGACGATAAAACCTATTGGAAAGAAGTCTGGCCGCAAAGTTATCACTTCACGAGAAACATAGACAATTCTTTTAAATGTTAAAACATGTCAGTAAGATGGTTTCCACATTCAGATACCCGAAGGTGTTAGAGACTATGCTTCTGTAACAGTAATTGTATTCTTTGCTCAGTCCAATACAGTGTTGGGTTAAACAACACTCCCAAATGATCCCTGGAGGAAGCCATTTAAATGCCAAATGCATTTTACCAGGCAGGTAGGAGTGGTCATGTCCATTCACCTAGTACCCAAAAGGTCTGGAAGTCTCAAAATATATAACAAGAACACTCTGGCGTTCCACATAAAGGGAGTGACACATAAAAAGAATCATGAACAGGAAAACACCTGCAAACAAGCCAGTCTATGAAACCGGTGGTCCAAAATAGATCTTTCCTTCTGCCATATCTGAGCTGATCTCAGGGCAAAGATCGGTGGGGAGTGACGTGATTAAATGAACTAAAGGAAAGCTGTCAGCGGTAGGGGTTGATACTTTCTTGCATGTTTATTGCATATGGTAAGAGAGGGCTGGGAAAGATGCCTTCTGACCTACAATGTGTCCAGTCAGGGTTCGAGTTTTCGGAGTCAGCCCATGCCCCCTTGCTCAAGATGGTTGTCATTGGCCGTGCATCTTCTGCAGGCTGGGTCATATGCACACAACACCAATAGGGACTACTAATCAATTTGATCTCAAGATAGGAAGGGAATTTCTTTGAGAGAAAAGAATGATTCAGACCAAATGCATAGACCAGCTCTCTGCCAGTTCACAGGTAGGCAATGAGTATATTTCTCATAGGCAAACAAAGTCTGTCGAGAGGTCGGTTCACATAGCATGGAATTTCATGATATGCATAAAAGGTTGTGAGGCCTAGACTTGGTTCCCTTCGCCTCTCGGTTCAGACCGTCCTTTATGATATCCTAAGGTAAAGAATCTTTAACAAAGATTCTTTGTTAATTCTTTCATGGAATATAAGAGGTCATAAGAATCTGTTTATGTCCCCCATATGAGGCCAGACTTATTTTAATAGCTTTGGAGTGATCCTTCTTCTGGAGGTCCGGCTCACTCAACCTTATCCAAATGATTTTCACACTTTTCTTTACAATCAGCTTTGTAGGGCCCTAATGGCTGACCCTTAGGAGGTCTCTTAATAGCCCTTAATAATTAATTGTTTTATGGAATCCGACATTTTAACTATTCACAATGAGGGAATACTTGCTATTAGAACTACATCGAACCCGTTCTGCAACAAAATGACCTAATGATAATTAATATACACTGGAACCTCATGAAATGTAACTTAGGCACCATTTTGGCTCTCATTACAGATATTTTGTCAGAGGGGTTCGAACAGGGTCTTCAGTATTCTATAATAATTTGTGTTGATTTTAAGTCACCCTGTCCATACATTAACAACAAAATGCAGTACTCATTTGACTTCTCGGTTTCTAACCATTTGTCATGCGCCACCGACCTTGGTCACTATGGTCTTCCTGGCACCTGTCTCCTAATTTACTACATTATACTGTGCCTTCCAACATGGTTCCATTTGTGTCACATTTAAAGTATTATTACTTGTCTAGTTTCTCTAAGCAGCCATCCCGGGTGTCTCTGCACTTCCGGGTATCACAAACATCTATCGATGTTGGAGAAAGCCACATTGCATCGCAACAGTAGGTATGTGATTTGCCTAGATCAGCGCCCCCTTTCCTTACTAGTTACCCGCTTGACCTTTTGCTGGTTTCCTTGCTGCGTTCCTTGTGTCGCTGTACTTTCCTTATTACGGCTTGATTCCAATCTTCACTCCTGGCTAATTGCGGCTTTGCTGCTTCTAACTACTTTCGGTATTGCTATTATTCATACCAAAAATAGAACCCAAGCAGGTTTTTCCCCTTTGTAGAGGGGTTTTCCTGCTTTTTAAACAGGCAGTTGCTCTGGGGGTTATTCTGCCTGTTTTCTTCATCTAACTGGCAGACTGGCTTCAAGAGAAGCTCGCCCTTATCTCCGGGATACAAAGACCAACAGGACCCATCAGAGGACGCCCTCTCCATCAACCTCTCTGGTGAGCACAAAACCTGACAGATTGAGAAGTCAAGAAATCATTCAAACAATGGATCCAGTGCACGAATGAATGCAAGGTATGCAGGAACTAAACACTGAGGTTCAAATACCTCAACGCTGAAAATGGCTACTTAAGACAATTAATCCTGTCAAGCGATTTCTTAGCCCAGGAGGCACCTTTGACAGGATCAATATTTGACAAATTTGATAGATCACCTAAGAAAATAAGAACGTTTCTAGATGCCTGAATGATTCAATTTACCTTTAAACCACACTTATACACAACAGATTGACCTAAGGTTGGCTTTTTAGTCTCCCATCTTTCTGGAAATGTACTGACTTGGGTAAACCCTTTAGTGTTGGGTGGCCACCCTTTATTGTATAACTGTGGTCATTTTGTCACTGCCTTTAAAACAATGTTTGACCAACCAGAGGAAGTCTTTTCTGCATAGGAAAAGTTACTGGACTCCCAACAAGGATCCCAAGATATGATAACATATGTGACCTCATTTAAACAATTGGCCAAATAACCTGATTGGTCACAGGAAGCGTGTTTCACATAGTTTCAGCAAGGTCTTAACGAAGAGATCAAAGATGAGTTGGCAAAAACATCCAGATTCCCCAATTGTCAGGCTTAGTTGACAATTTTTTACAAATAGATTACCGCCTACAAGAGAGAAAGACTGAAAAGAAAATATATTGCTATAAATCATCCAGACAATCCTTTCCAGTTCCAATTCAGCCTCAGAATACAACACCTCGAAGAAATCAATCAAATGATTCAGAACCAATGTAGTTGGGTTCAATCAGAGGACCTTTAACCTGAGAAGAAAGGAACCGTAGGATTGAAAAAGACTTATGTTTATATTGTGCCGCCTCATCGCACCTAGTGCGTAATTGTCCCATTGCACCCCCATGATAGTCGGGAAAAGCCAGCTCCTGTTCCTATATGGAGCAAGGAATTGGGAGAACACCACAGACTCCACCAGGAATCTGTTGTATCTAACCACACATACTTCCATAGTGGTCTTGAAAGTTGCAGTTATTGTACATGATCAAGACTATGTTTAAGCCCTTGTATCAGTGGACTGCAGAGCCATGGGTTTATTCATGGACAAAGATGGGACAAACAAACATTTGATACCAGTTCAAGAAAAAACAACAGCACAAACCGACATTGATGGACATCCTTTATCATCTTGTCCAATCATCAAAGAAACCAAGATGGTTGGATTGAAAATAGAACAACATATCGAATATCTACATTTTGATTTGATCAATACAGCACACTACCCTCTGGTATTGGGTATTCCATGGTTACAATACCATAATCCCATATAAACTTGACCGCAGGCACCTTATTTTTAGGTTCAGAATTTTGTATGTCTCATTGCTTCTACAATTCCACTGATGTCCTAATTACACAATCTATCGAAACAGAACCACCCAATTCACAAACACTCGCCCATATACATCTCGCGCCTACAGAATTCCACGATTTCCTTGATGTTTTTTCATCCTCGCAAGAAAAAGAATTACCTCCTCACTGTTCAGAAGATTGTGCAATCGAAACAGTACCCAATGCAATAATACCTTTTGGAAGAATGTTCATCTCATCATCATCCGAAAAGACAGCCTTATGTAAATATTTGGACCTTAATCTAAAATATGGTCTAATCAGACCATCAAAATCCCCCTCTGGTGCCTCATTATTTTTTGTTCTAAAGAAAGACACTACTGAACTGCGCACCTGTTTATATTATCGCTGCTTGATTCAGGTAGCACTAAAAGACAAGTATTCATTGCCTCTAATCTCAAATATAAGGGAGGTATTAAGAGGAGCTGTGATTGGGCCTCATTACGAGGTTGCTGGTCCGGTAACAACGGTACCAGTATGCTTGCCAGTACCGTTGTTACCAGACCGGCAAACTCTGAGTTGTTCCGCGGATGCCTTTCATTCCGCCAGGTCTGCCCTGCTGAAATGAAAGGTACCCGCGAGTACAGCATGCCTGTAGGACCGGCCCATTCCCATTTCAGCCCCTATGGGGCTGAAATGGGAATGGGAATCTACCGGCACCCGCAAAAGGGCAATTATCGGGTCTGGAATACCCTGGTAATTGCCCATTCACGGGTGCCAGACTTACATTCTGGTATGGAGGTAGCCTTGCCGCTCTTACCGGCAAGGCTACTTCCAACCTCGTAATGAGGCACATTGTCTCTAAACTTGACCTCAGGGGAGCGCAACACCTTCTACGGATTAGAGAAGGTGATGAATGGAAAACGGCTTTCCATACACCTCATGGACATTACACATATTTAGTAATGCCCTTCAGCGTCATGAACGCCCCAGCCATTTTCCAACGCTTTATGGACCATGTTTTTTCAGACTTCCTGTTTCAAATCATCATAGTTTACTAAGATGGCATACATATTTTTCCAGATCACTTGAAGAACATATAGATAATGTTAAAAAGGTGTTATCACATCTACGGGAACACCATTTGGTTGCCAAACCAGACAAATGCCTAAGTCATGCATTATCTAGGCTATGCCATCAGCAGCTCTGGTATTTCAATGGACTCACAAAGTTACCGCCATAACTGAGTGGCCACAACCACGAACAGTAAAACAAATACACTCCTTCCTAGGTCTCACTAATTTTTGTCAAAAATTCATCCCAGGATTTTCTAATATAACACTACCTATGACCCGTTTATTAAAGAAAGACGTATCATTCCATTGGAAAGAAGAACAAGAAAAAGTCTTTCAACATCTAAAGACATGGTTCACCACCGCTCCAATATTATTGCAACCTGATACCTCCAAGCCCTTTATTGTGGAGACTGATGCCTCAGAAGTAGCCCTAGGGGCAGTTTTAAAGCAATGTCACGATGACGGGGAAGAAAATGTGTTGGTGTACCTTTCAAGAACCCTGACCGGAAGTGAAAGAAATTATTCAGTTTTGGAGAAAGAGTTATTAGCCATACATCAAGTATTCCTCGAACGACATCATTTGTTGTTAGGTGCCTCTTATCCGGTACAAATAAGGACAGATCATAGAAACCACCAAGTGCTTCAATCCCTGGAATATGGAAACAGTAGACAAGCCAGAGGGGCCTATTTCTCAGCACAATGCTACTTTCATCTTACCTATATACGGGTACTCAGAACATCATTACTGATCCATTGTCCAGGAGACCTGACTTCATGGTGTCTCAGGTAAACAACTATGCAAATGTCTTTAAAGATAAAGTATTTATATGTCATACAGATTCATTCCTTCAGAGAGTAAAAAAGGAAATTGCATATTCACAAAGATGGCAATCTTTTCAGCAAAACAATACCTGGAATTTGCATAAAAAAGATTATCTTCTTTTTATTGACAAACAGTTATACCCACCCTCAAAACATACCCATCTGGCTTTATAACATTTTCATGATTCCTCAACAGCTGGACATCAATGACTCTTAACAACATTAAGGAATTTACAACCACACTTCTGGTGGTCAACAATGACTGCGGATGCAAAAAATCATGTTCAGACCTGTACAACATGTGCACAATATAAGACTTAATCGAAGAAACCTGTGGGGCTTTTACAACAACCTCCAATACCTGCCAGATCTTGGCAAGTCATTGCTACTGACTTCATAGTTGAACTCCCTCCTTCTAAAGGATGTACTATGATAATGGTCACCATTGACATGTTTTCCAGGTTGGCACATTTCATCCCTCTGTCCAAGTTACCCTCCGCAGCAGAAATGGCTCTTGTTTTTCTTACAGATATCTTTCATTTGCATGGACTCCCTACTTCCATTATATCAGACAGAGGCAGTCAATATAGATTTAAATTCTGGACTCATGTTTGCAAACCTTTGGGAATTCAAAGACTTTATCATCTGGTTATCACCCTCAAAGCAACAGCATCACAGACCGAGTGAATCAAATACTTGAACAATATTTACATTGTTTTTTTAATCAGGTTCACAATGATTGGGTGACATTGTTACCAGTGGCGGAATTCACATATAACAGTTCTACGCATAATACTCTAAAAACAGTGATTTTTTATTGTAACTATGGCTTTCATCCCACTGTTCTTCCATCTTTGGTATGCCTCAGTCAGATGTAGCATTAGTTGATCAATGGATTTCAGGTCTCACATCAGTACATAGAAATACATTGTAACATCGATAGAGACCTCAAGGTACCACAAAGCAATTCGCCAACAATAAGCAAACACTTGATCCTGTTTACAAAATAGGTGATCAAGTATGGCTTTCAGAAAAATATCTACGAAAACATATTACACCTTCCAAACTTTCGCCTAGATATTTTGGACCTTCCACCATTTAACAAATCATACATTCTGTAGCTTTCTCCTATTACTGCCTCCTTCATGGAGATTGATACATCCAGTCCTTCACATTTCCCTTTTTAAGCCTTTTTTACCTTCATCTACAAGTCAAGTGCCTACTCTGCCTCTGGTGTTGTCAGCCAATCAACAATTGGAATATGAGGTATCTCGTATTTGTGACTCCAAATATCATTGTGGATGTCTTCATTATTTGGTGGAAAGGAAAGGCTATCCTCCCAGTGAAAGATCTTGGGAGCTTCATTGTAATATTTAGGCACTGCAACTACTATGCCGCTTTCACAGACTACACCCTGGTAAACCTGGAAAGGCTGGTATAAGTAGGAGACATACTGTCATGCGCCACCGACCTTGGTCACTATGGTCTTCCTTGGGCCTTTCTCTTCATGTACTACATTATACTGTGTCCTCCAAAATGGTTCCATTTGTGACACATTTAAACTATTATTGCTGGTCTAGTTTTTGTAAGTGGCTGTCTTGGGAGTCTCTGCACTTCCGGGTATTACAAACATCTATCGGTGTTAGAGACCGCTGCATCGTGTCTCAACGCTAGGTATGTGATTGTCTAGATCAGAGCTCCCTTTCCTTACTAGTTACCCGTTTCCTTGGTGCGTTCCTGGTGTGGTAGTACTTTCCTTCTCACTGCTTTCTTCTTTTATTCACTCCTGGCTAATTGCAGCTTCACTGCTTCTAACTACTTTCAGCATTGCTATTATTCATACCGAAAATCTTGACTACTACTATTTCACTATTTTGCCTAACAACTACTTTGCTATTATACATAGCGGAACTAATGGCTCCAAAGTGCCCGCATATTGCTATTCTGCTACAACCGGGTTCAGAGTGATTCCATAATTTTTGCATACTGTTTTACCATGTTCATCAGTGCATTGGAGGACCATATGGATTACAAATACTTCAATCAAATCGAACCTGAGCATGACTCTTCCCTATATACATGTTTGTTTCTGCTCTTTAAACAGGCAGTTTCTCTGGGGGTTATTCTGCCTGTTTTCTTAACTTAATTGGCAGACTGACTTCAGAAGAAGCTTGCCCTTATCTCTGCGATACAAAGACCAACAGGGCCCATTTCAGGAAATCTCAGGTGAGCACAGAAACTGATACTGTTCTACATTAAATATAAAGCAAGGTGTATTGTGGGTTAATTATCTAACTATTCGGTGGATTAAAAACTAAATGGACATGTGGAAGGAGATTGTCCATCTGCCCCCAAATGGCATAATGGGCAAAAGTACGATATTTGGACCTCTGACTCGATTTTTAATCACTGTAAATATTTTAATGTCATTCCTACCTCACAAAGTGACCATAATTGTTTACACTAAATCATCTAAACCTAAATATAGTGCTTTATCTGGATCAGTAATTGCAGCTTCCTAAGGCAGTAGAATAAGGTGAAATATTAAAAATACAGTCACTTTTAATTATAGCATCACAAATCGGTTAGAAGACCTGTAGGAACATGACCTAAAGCCTATATTTTATCCCTTAATTTTCCACAGATTTTTGGATTAATGCTCTGTTGGCAACTTTCTCTGTAAAGAATTCTAGTCTACCTAATGCTAAGCATTTTCATTGCTTTGATAATAATGTGGCAGAGAAAAAGAGAGTCCTTGCTAAAAGCTTACGCAAACTATAACACGATAACTTATCTAAATCAGTTATGCTTGTGACACCTGAAGCATTGTTGTATAAACTGGCTAAAAAGACATCATATTATAATGTTAAACAATGATGCTCAAATAATGTTAAAGGCATTGTCTATAAACAAGACCGCAGACTTTTGGCAAATAATTAATACAGGTAAGAAGTCCAATCAGCCTTACAGCTCAATTATATTTCAGAAGCACTTTGGACTTCACATTTTTCTTCTGTATAGGGACCCCCAAACATTTATGATGTAATTCCTCTAACTGAAACTTTGATAGATGCCTGGAATTTGAACTTGGATAAAGATCTAATTTAGTGGCACATTCCAAAATGAAAGCATTTGCAGTCAGCATGTCCCGATGGAGTTCCTAACAATGTAATTAGGTATTATGTTGAGTCTTGGACATAGATACTTTAACATTTTCTGCAAATTATTTAGACTAGTGCTTTCCCAGCGACATAATCAGAGGCTGACATTGTGCTCAACTTCAAAAAGGGCAATAAATAGGTCATTACCATTGAATTACCACCCAATAGAGCCTATAGATGGTAATAGCAAGATGTTTTATTTCATATTGGACGAGCTGGAAACCTGGATTTGTGCATCTGGTCACCTTTCTAAGTTCCAAACGTGTTTTAGAAAACCTGTAAGTACTTTACTCAATGGCTGCAATGTATCCAATATTCCGAGCCAGGTTTGAGCCAAGCAGCCTCTTGATGTGTATGCTGCCAGTGTAGATCTATGGGCATCTTTTGATTATGTTAATTGGGCCCAGTTGTGGGCCATATTCTCCTCCTGGGGGCGCTCCAACCGGCTTGTTTAATATCATAATTCATCTTTACTCTAATACTGTTATGAAAATCAGGCTTAATCACCAGGCTACCCTCACAAAGTCCATACCAACAGCAAGAGGTCTATGGCAGGACTGCGTTCTTGCGCACTGCCTTTTTAACCTCTATATTTCCCAATTACAGCAAGCCTTTGAAATATCTGTTCTTTTCTCTCCAAAAATTACTTCATCGAGGGTACACGGGCTGGCATACACAGATATTGTTATATTTGATCACACACCTAGTGGCCTCCAGAAAGCTCTGGTCTCCTTACAACACTTCTTATAGGAGATTGAGCTGGAATTAAACATACAAAAAAGCAAACATCATACCTTTGCTAGATCTAAGAAAGTAAATCAGTCAAAATGGCATCTGGAGGGAAAAGGATTACCCAAGTTAACTCCTGTACATACTTGTGTTTCCTAATACAAGGCAGTAACACTTGTAAGGAAGGCATGGTATCAAGATAAGACAGACACAAGTGATCACAGTTCAAGGGTGTTTATTAAACTGTAATGGGTGAGATAAATGCCTAATCTAACCCTAAATCTAAGATGGGAGCAAGCTATGGCCATCAAATGATAATAATGTAGTCCTAGCGGTGTCTTAGTCAAACAAAAAGGGCCTATACTAAATAACCTATTGCCAATCCTTACTGCTATGCTACAATATAGTGTGGGATAATGTTCACAAGAAAAGAAAGAAGTGTTCTGAAAATGATAAGTCAGGATGGTATAGCTGGGATCTCCCTGCACCATGTTTTTAGCATGGGACAAGGTGGGACTCTTGAGCGCAGCACACTCCTGGGCTTCTCCAGCACGAGCTTACAGTGTTTTTCCAAAAAATCAGGGCCTTCTGTGGCCAAGTCTCTTTCACACAAAGTCTCTTGTCTCAGTCGGCCTGATGTGCCATAAACAACAAAACAAAAGTTCCTTTCAGTAATCTTCCCGTCGGGTGATTTCTCTTCACCCTTGGAGCCTCCTCAATCGGGCTCCGATCCTTCTTGCAACGTGGGCTTCCCTCAGTCGGTTTCACTACGGCCTTTCATTGAAAATATCAGTAATTTGTAACATTCAAGAGTCTCAATGTCTTTTTAAAAACCATTGACTGTGGACATCCCTCAGCCGGGCTCACACTTGTCACAATGTTCACGGGTGTATCATGGCTCACCCTGATTCGCAGGCATCCCTCAGCCAGGTTCACATTTGCCAAATACACAGTTCACTTTACTTTATCACAATGCAGGAATTACTTCCCTTAGCTTTCTCCTTGGCATCCCTCCGTCGGGTTCACATAGCCATTTTAACACTGTTCACGATTCTATCATCTGATCAGAAAATGGGGGTTCCCTTTCCTTAGCTTTCTTTTGGCATCCCTCTGTCAGGTTCATGCTTGCCTTAGTTTGCATTTTCACAGTTCATCAGAAAGCAGGGTTTCCTTCCCCTAGACCTTTCCTTAGCTTTCTTTTGGCATCCCTCTGTCAGGTTCATGCTGGCCTTAGTTTGCATTTTCACAGTTCATCAAAAACGGGGTTCCCTTCCCCTAGCTTTCTCTTGGCATCCCTCCATCGGCTTCACACTCGCCACAGTTCCCTAGAGCCCTTAGGTTCTTTTCTTACCAAAGTTCAGGTCTCAGCCCCCAGTCAGTCTTCACACAATGTCCTCGGGGGTGTTACTGGTCACCCTAATTCGTAGAAATCCCTCAGTCGGGTTCACATTTGCCCCCAGTAACACAGTTCACTTTCTTTCCTCACCGTGTCAAAGACTTTCGGTTCTACAAGGGGTTTTGCTTGACCCTCGTATGACCACTTTGACACCTCCCGCCGGTCTCCCCTAAGGCCTCTTGGGTCTTGTAGTTTCAACAAAAAGCCTCCAGCCAGAGTCCTTTGAATAAACGCCCACGTGGCGCTGGACCACTCTGTATCTGGACCTTTACTGCATTTTCTTTTAAAGTTCAATACACACAAGACTTTGTTCATATATTGTTGCCATTTGCAACCTTGGGCCCAGCACACTCCGGTTTACTATCAGCCCTCTCCGACTCACCGGCTGTGGTGAACTCATTTGGTGTTTATTGCCTCTAGAGTCAAGGACGGTACCACGGCAGCAAACGCATCTCCCACATTGGCTATCAGTGCCGGTGGGCCCCGCGCTCCGTTGACATCTGTCACACCCCACGCCAGTTGTAGTTCCCAGTCTTATGATTTCTTTCATGGAGGCTTCGCAGGTCTGGGTTGAAAGCATGCTTTCAGGTCTCGCTGCCTTTCTCCACTATTTGAACTGCCGTCCTGGAATAACTGGGTCCTTGTGCGTTTGGTCTTGCTCAAAGTGCACTCTCGTGCTCTGCTTTTTATCCCTGTGGGAAAGGGAAAGGGCAGTCAGGTGTGTATAGTTATCAGCAATTGCCTGACTCTGTCTGATCTTTGTGCTGGGATGTGTAAGGTAAATAGCTCTGGTGCTAGTCCGTTGTCTGTCACGGTGGGAGAAAGGGTTCATGTCGGAAAGTGGGGGAGTAGAGCTTCTAAGTATGCTATGGGGTAGGATGGGGAAAAGGTGTCATCAGGAATGATATTCTTCATCCTAGGGGGGGTTGGTGAATTTAGAAAGGTGAGATTTGTAACATTTGTGAAATGAATAGCAGGGATTGTGGGAACGGTCGTGCTTTGTCAAAGTAGACTGGGAGTTCAGGAAATAATAATCAGAGGGACATGGAGAAAAATGATTAGGAGTACTCAAGTAGGCAACAGGAAGACAGGGATTCTGAAAGATGTAGTTTATGAGGTCTGAGTTCCTAATAGGTCTACCAGATGCAGCGGGGTCATTGGATTCGGGTAAGGGAGATTCATTGGATGAAAGGGAGGTAGATTCGGAACACCCTACAAAAGCTTCAGGGACTTTGTCCTTCTCACCTTCTTCCCCAGTATAATACTGCGTCTCGCCTGGGGGATTCCCCCCAGCATAACCCCGGGCTCCCCTATCCGGGTGATCCTCCCTCCATCTTCCACCCTCAGTGTTGGGATCTGACATCGCCTGCCCTTCCCTGGCCACCTGAATAAGGGATTCTTGAGTTCTACTTGGGAAAATACCTTCAGGTTTCTCACACACTATTCAATGGTTCGGTTTAGTCCTTAGAAGGAAGATTCTCCTTCTTCGTGCATAAACATGCACCAGTAGGAATAGATTCTGCCATTATTAATTTCTTCTATTAGTGAAATTTTATAATGGAAAGGTTGTGCCTAGTTTCATTTATGGTCTGGAATCGTGGCACACGGTGGACTGGGTGTTTTTGGCAAGAATTGAGAACTTCATGTGGCATTCGGTTTTACACTTGCCAAATTGTGTGTTCATCTCGGCCATACATTGTAAACTCGGCTTGGCTTCTTTAAAGGCACGGATACTATATAACAGGACCCTTCTTTTCTCTATGATTGTGACCCTATTTTGTGACCTACTGAAAATCTGGTAGGAACAAGTGGCTTAACGCAAAAAAGTATAGCCCTAGTGAAAGATCTAAGCACAGATTTTCAGAATATTGTCGACATATCTGAAGATGTCAACTATAAGTTATGCGAAATACACTGGATTCACACTCATGAAGCCCTAGCTAAGTCTAAATTATATAAATTGCTATATGAGGAGGAGGAAACAAATAGGGTTTTATCCCGGCATATAAGAAAATTCCCCAGTCAACATAACAGGTACTTGTTCTTAAGATTTCGATTAAAAATATTGCAGAATCATGAAATAAAAAATAGAATGGCAGGAACATTAAAGATTAATACAATATGCATGTTATGTTATGAAGATGGAACGATAGAGAGCCTGATTCATGGAACATTATCCTATGGGATTGCGCCATTATAAAACACTTCCATAAATTAGGCCCAGAGTCTTGGTTCCATTTATTATAAGAAAGTGTGAGTACTCTACAAATTAATTTGAAAGATTTTGTTCAACTAGGATGCTAAATCGAAGAATCCTGCCTAATTTAGAGTGTTCTTCCTGCACAGGTTGTAATAATGTATTATATGAAGAGTATGTTAAATTTGAATGTTTTTAGTACATGAAACTTTATGAAAAATGTGTATTAATTTGGTGTATGAAATGTGTGGCGAATCAAGAATGTTTGTCCCTTATCCCTAGGGGGCCCTCCACCGTGAGGCTATGGAGGTGAGCCCACTCTGCAATATCCTCCTCAGGGCAAGTGGGACCTCACTGTGAGAGAGCCCCCCTTAGGGGACAAGAACAAATTGTTCCCGTGAGGAACTCCCTAAACCTGCACACATGATGGCTTACATGGGATACTCGCAAATATCTGAAACTGTTTTACAGCAAAACTGGGATGAAGAAAGTCAGAGATGCCATCATGTTACTGAAAAGGAATATGTCCCTTTAAATAAAGTTAACCATTTTACTCAGATGAGTTGATTAACATAGCTGCAAAAAAACACCCAGTGAGAGAGAAGAGGGAGAAGAGAGAAAAGGGAGAGAGGAACAGAGATGTCGGTACAGGGAGCTCCCCCGTGACACAACACCTGCAGGATGCAGGAATAAGAAAACCTGCGAGTTTCAAACTCGCTTAAGTGCAGTGAACTGAACAACAGAGCGACAGCATATCCACCGCGCAAAACACCAAATGTACAGCAGCTCAGGAGTAGGTGGTGGCGAGACGATGGTCGAAGATCCATGGTTGACCTCTGGTCTGACGAAGTCTACTGATATCATTGTGCATTGGAGCTCCAGGAGACCTGTTCCCCTAACTGTGTACTGGGGAGCAGAGAAGAGAAGAGAAACAAGGCGAACAGGTGATGCTGCGAGAAAGCCGATGCAAGTAAAGGGTACTCACCCGTAACCAAAGCTAAGCGAGAAGGATTCTGAGGAATGCGATTCGGGCAGATGTACCTCGTCGGAAAAGAAGCTGCACGCATCAAGAAGTGCTCAGAAAGTGCTGTTTGCTGCATTGCAGGAAATGCTGGTAGTCAGCTGGAAGTCAGCTGTTGGGAAGTGCTCAGATTCGATTTTTGGCCCGCCCTGTTTCCCAGAAGGCACTATATTAAGAGCAGGCTGCGCGCATCAAGACGTGCTCCATAGGCTCTGTTTGCTGCATTGCTGGAGACGCTGGAAGTCAGCTGTTGGGAAGTGCTCAGGTCCGTGTACCTTTACTTGCTGGATGCAGAATTGTAACTAATTTTATGGACACTATGATTCTCTGAACCCTTGGTGAGGCAATTATTAGTTGGAGTGTCTGGTGTGCTGGGAATTCTGCTGCTACGGCCTGTGTCGCCGGAGAACTGCTGTGCCTTTCATCTAATGGTGCAAGCTGCACTGTGATCCCGCTCCTGTATCCCGAAAGAAACAGGATACCGTGCTCCTGATTGAATTTTGACTATGCTTTCCGGATTTTGTGATTCATCCAGGTCGTTGTGGACACACCCCCAACAGCTGACACCAACCCAGTCCAGTGACCACGGGGCCATGGGGTGGGGCTATTACATCATCTTTGGCTTTCAAGGTAAACCTCTGAATTTCTGCGTGCCTGAAATCCTTAGATAATTGCATTCACAATGCCAAACTTCACGTCTCGAAAGATCACTCTGCGCAGTGCAAAAGCAGCACCATCTCCGGTGCAGAAACTTTCACTCAAAGCGAAAAATACTAGACGCTCACAAAATTCTTTCCTGAAATCACAGGTTGGCGTCTCATCCTTAATGGACATTGAAACATTTTTTGATTCCATTAATGCTCCATCTAAATTGATAAAACAATCTACCATACTATGCGAAAATTCGGAAGTCTCTATATGCCCCATGATCGACAACAACAATTTACTCTTAAACATGGTTGTGGGATTACAGCATGTGTCTTTGGGAGGCAAAACAGTCCTCCCTTCTTATGTGGATGATGGAAATAAAAATGAAATAAACCTCTCCAAATCACCAGACCAACAAGCTCTGTTATCCGCTTCAGCCCATTCATTCTCTACCAATTTGTCTATGAAAAGTATAGAAGAAAGTTGCTCCCACAATGTTTTCACTACTGAAATGTTCACTAAAGCTTTTGACACTTTGACTTAAAAGATTGAAGCCTTAACCACTTTGATTTCTATGTTTTCTAACCAACAGACAAATATGAAAAAGACACTGGATGTTTTGGTGACAATGATTCGAAGTGGACAAAAAACACGTGCATTAGCAAATAAATCAGTAAACACAGAAATGAAAGGAAAATCACCCCAGCCAAAGTTAGTGCCATCCTTACCAGTGAATGATAGATCTCTGCTGGCCCCTTGTCCTTTCATACACAGCGAAATGCAAAAAGACCTAAATAAAAGTTGGGACTATGAAGAAGTCTTTTTTCCTCCGACTACACATTGGAGTATGCTATCTGTCAAAGAAGTGAACTCGAAAACACCCAAAATAGTACAATTTGGTTCAGTGGTAGCAAATCAAATTCACGAGGAAACAGGAAATCAACTAAATGCACCAAATGCACACTGGAAATTAGTAGAATCAAAAAAAGGGGTAAGAGCAAAGAAGAAAGTTACTAATACCCTTTTCTATGGCTCCACATGCCAAGTGCTACTCAGTGGCCCCACAAACCTACAAACAGTTTTAAAACAGGATACACAAATGAAAGAGGAAAGACTCAAAAATGAATAATTTCTCCTCATGTTGTTGCTTAAATCCTGAGGATTGTTTTTGGCAAAGAGACAAAGATAATGTGGAAAATGATCCATTACAGAAAAACCACAAGATGCGCCAAACTAACATTGTGGACTCCAAGTGGGTTATTTTGAGGAACTGAAGCCCACAAATGATAGCCCTTTCTTAAACCGTACACGTCTGATGGAATTATTGGGTCAATTGCCTCTCCTGGATTTGATAAAATCTTCTGATATAACTTGTATTGAACTGCCCTGTATGGGTAGCAAAACAAATTGGCATTGGTTGAATTTTCATCTGTACTGATAGTTACATTTTTGTAGACGAGTATAAAGGAAATAACTGACTTAGGTCTATCCCTTACAATTTGCTGAAAAAAACAAGAGCCCTACCCACAGAGAAATTCTTGCTCGGCCTCCTTTGAAGGATAAAACAATATAAAATATGGAGAAGTCGGATAAAGAAGCATTTTTTGATTGCCCTATTAGTCTTCAGATTTTTTTTAATATGGAAGGCTTTTCTTCCATGTTAAGAAAAAATTGAAGACTAATAGGGCAATCGAAAAATGAGAATTGGACAAATTGACCAAGAATACTAACTGACTTCGCTCCAGTGAGAAAAAATTAAAATGGCTTACTTGGAACACCCGAGGCTACAGATCCTTTTTTTCTAACCCAATGTGTCTCTAAAATCAGCAATTCATTCAAAGAGAGGGAGGGGCAGTGGTGGTCTTGCTATTGTTGATAAACGTTCCCAAAACCTTAGTTCGTTTCCTGTAAGGACAAGATCGTCCTATGTCCTAGCAGCCATTCTTTCCCCAAAGGGAAATAAGAAAGACTCCATTCTGATTATACACCTATATGACCCTCATGCAGGAGTGTTTACAAAGAGATATTAAAACAATATTTTGAAATGGCATGATATCTCCCCTGGGGGGAGAATGGTAATTGCTGGTGATTTCAACATAGCTAGTTTGCATGTACAACAGCTCTGTGATAGAAAAATGAAGTCCCCCTGGACGTCCTTTCTGGCAACATATGATATTGAGCAACTTGGGTTTGCCAATGTGGTTCCTGGTGAAAAACTATATACATTGTCAAATGAATCAGTCAGATCCCACCTGGACTATGTTATGGCTGACCCATTATTGGCTAGCAGATGTGATCACATTGAAATACATTTTAATGCACTGAGTGACCACGCAGTAGTAGCCTGGTCATCGACTTTGGAAAACAACTATAAAACGAACATCTTGTTTTCCGGGAACACGACAAATATACAAGAGAACAGACTATTCTGGAGTGCAAAAAACATAGCTTACAGAAATGATCTCCTGAATTACAATCTACTGGATCTCATGACAAATGCCTTGTCGATCAATTGCGACCTAAATCATATGGTTCCATGTCATTTCATTGCGGGATGTTTTTTCGCTGGGTTTTTACCGCTAATTTTTTATTGAAAAAACCCATCAAATCTTTTTTGTTTATTTATTTTTGGGGGGTCCCATCCCAACTCCCCATTCCCTTTCAGTTATTATCTATTACCAAAAACCCACATCCTATATATATATATATATATATATATATATATATATATTTTCAATGGGTTTTTTCGATAAAAGAACATTTGCGGTAAAAAACCAAGCGAAAAAACATCCCACGAAAAAGGCGTTCATACTAATCATTTGTTCTGTAATGGACAAATAAATCTAGTAGAACACACTGATAAAATGAAATTTTAAAATGTTACCAAAGCAAACCATTCCTTTGATCTGATCATTGCAGTGAAGAAAAACACTCTCCAACATGCAAAGACAGCAGTAAAAGGAAACACCTTTATTACTGCAGGGAAAAGACTACTTCACCTAAGCAACCTAGATACAAACTACAGGAACTGGGTGAAGCAACATAAATCATCAATAAACACGGCAAACTGGATTTGATTATTTGGTCGGTTAAAATCTTATGATAGTAAGAAATTCTGGTCCCATTTTAATGCTTTCAGAAAATGAGAATCTCCAATAGAGATAAACCAAGTTTCGGAACAGACATGGTTGAAATATATAGGGGACTTATACCATGATCCTAGTTATGACGACTGTAGGAATCTTGTGAAATGTGACGATTTGTTGATACCGACAATAGAGATACAAGAAGATGGCATAGAAAATATCATTGTCAAATTTAAATGTTTGCGTGCACCTGGACTAGACGGGATCCCAACTATAGTACTGTAAGCAAATCTGCTAGCATGGGCACATTTATTGACAAAATTATATCATCTCATTGTACAGTCTGGAAAAATACCAGATAGCTGGCGTAAATCGGTATTATTCCCCATTTACAAAAGTGGGGACAGGACTGATCCTGCAAACTACCGACTACTGGCCATGAATGATGTTAGCCATAAGATATTTGCAACAGCGATATTGAAAGAACTCACCACATGGGAAGAAAAAAACTAACTGTTAAGTCCTTTTCAAACAGGATTTCGTAAAGCCTACAGCTCACTTACACACATATGTGTTCTTCAATACCTCATTGCAGAGATGACCAAAAGCAGACACAAATCTATACTGCTGCTATATAGATTTTTCCAAGGCTTTCAACCTAATCTCCTGCCCAAAACTATCGAAGAAATGAACAACTTGAGGAATAAACCAGACATTACTATACTTCATACAAAAACTCTACACAGACACTTCTATTACTGTCCTTTTAAATCAGACAGGCTTTATACCAACTATGTCAGCGCCAACTATGGAGTGAAGCAAGGATGTGTCTTTGCCCCCATACTTTACAACCTTTATACTGCCGATTTACCCCACATATTTCACTCAATAGCAAACTATCCACCCAAGTTAAATGGAACTCATGTGCCATGTCTGTCCTATGCAGACGATATTATTCTGCTAGACCAAACCCTATTAGGCCTCCAGAGATCCTTGGATGTGCTGGTTTCTTACGTGGATAACATTGCCATGGCCATAAACATATCAAAAAATAAAACCATGGTCTTGGGGAAAAAACTGTAAAAGCTCTAAGGTAAGAAGGTGGAAATTAAAGGACTGTAAATTGGAAAATGTAGGTGAATATGTCCATGTGAGTTTCCCCCTAAAGAAAAATCCAGATGAGAAATATTACAAATCTCATATTTGCGAAAACTTTGAAAAAATGGCTGGCTGCTCGTCATTATATAATCTACCACGGCGGATACAATATCATCTGAACTGCAATTATACCAGGGATTATGTATGGACTGGAGACCCTACCGCGCAGGCTGATGAAATGGCTAGATGGCCTTGAAGGAAAGATATTGGGCACAGTCATGAACCTCCCCAATGCTGTGCCAGTTGAGACTTTAAGACTTGAATTTGGAGTAATGTCACCAAGAGCAACATGGCAAATACAGAGGGCACTGTTATCCATGAAATGTTGCATAATAACCCCAAATTCCAATCAATTTACAGATTATTAGGCATAATAAACAGTATGGAAAATAAGAATGCTTTCTTGTCAGATTTTAAATGCTCTACAGAAAATTACTTTGAAGAAATGGGTCTTGACACATCTTTGGCCACAACCGATCCCAATTTTGAGAAGAAATTAAAAATGAAGGTACAACTCTGGGATAGGATAAAAAAATATTGATACTCTTCACACAAAACAAAGATAAAAGGAGTTTTCCTACCAGAGCTTTCTCATATACAATCTAAAGAGCTATCTTACTAAATTATGTTCTCTGGACCTGAAATGTTTTATAATCTATCTTAAACTGAATCTTTTGCCTACCAGAGAATATTGTGCAAATTGGAATAAAAAGGAAAGCACATTACTACATATCGACTCTGCCAAGTTGAAGTGGAGAACAGACGAATACTGACAACATGCAATTATTCAAATGACTGATATCACAAAGGTTATGGGAATTAATAACCCACTTAGATGATATTATTGCGCTGTGTGTTGTTCTCGTTCGTCACATATCAATTTTGGACCACGCTTGTAGGAGCAAAATGTGTAGTTATTTCTGCTGCAGCCTGGTCTATTTGGAAAGAGGCGAACAAGAGAATTACTGATCTTTTATAAATTAGAATCTGGAGATGTTTATTTTAAAATTGTAGAGATAGTTTAAGTGGAAAAAATTTAAGAAATTGTGTATGATTATGCAGGTTCTTTCTTTACTTTTAAAAGAATTCTTTTTTTCTTAAAGATGTGTTAAACGTTTAAATTAACTATGGCACAATAAAATAATAATAACAAAAAAAATGGTGATAATTATTAAATAGATTTTGTGAAAGACCTGCTAACCTACCTAGAATATTGAAAAAGAAAACAATTATATGAGTAGATTATCCAAAGCTTAAGAAAATGATCGATATAATTTGAGAACACCAGAAATTGATAACAAGGTGGTGCGGAAAAACATCCTCCTGAGTCCACAGTAACTGCCCTTCTCCACGTCTCAAATTCCCTCCTCTATGCTCGCAATGCAAAACTTTCTTAGATTCTGATTCTCTTACCATACACCTATCTGCTGCCTTTGATATTGTCGACCACCCTACTAACCTCTCTACACTTACCTCTCACACACTTTTCAGTCCTGTTCTCCTATGCTTTTGCTCTACTCTCTCCAAGAGAATCTATTCTGTTTCTTGAGTAGGACACATCTCGTTCTCATGACCTCTTATATTTGTTTCCCTCCAAGGTTCTGTCCAAGGTCCTCTTCTCTTTTCTCTTTACACCATCCCAACTCTGGACTTACCACTGCATTTGATCTCTCTTGTCATTTCGATCCTGATGACTCGCACACCTTCTTTTCCTTTTCTTCTTTCACTCTACTGTCTGTCTTTATGTCACCCAGCCCTGAATGAAAACTAATTTTCTACATCTCAATCCCACTAAAACTGAACTCTTTTTTCAATATCCGGTAATAGTATCCCCAAATATATGGTCGCCATACATATGATCGCCGAGAAAAGGCTGTGGCAACTTTATATTTGGTAACCATATCTATGGGGTCAAGGGGATCAGGGGTTGTGGGGGTGTCCCCTGGTCCCCTTGAAAAAAAAAAGGCTTTGGGGTTTGTGGCAGCGTCCCCAGCATTTTCAATGTGATAATGTCCCTGCAAACCACAGCCACTTTTTGGCGACATTTTTGTTAGACAACATTTTTGCAGGGACATTATCACATCACTTACTCCTATACCACCTCCACTCGCCCTTTCTTTGTTGCCTTCTTATATTCCTTCTTTTCGCTCACTGCATGTAATCTCTGTGTCACATTTAACTCTTTTCTTTCTTTTTCTTTGTATATTTGTAGCACTGCCCATAGCTGTCACTTTCACCTCTATAAAGTTTGTCATGTTCACCCTTTCCTGTTGTTTCCTGATACCAAATCTTTTATTTCCTCTTTTATATTCTCCAGTTTCAGTTATTGCTCCACTCTTATGATTGTACTCCCTGCTTCTCAGCTAACTCCCCTCCACTTTTTCATCAATTCTGCAACTCATCTTCTCTGTCTCTCTCCTCACGTTTCTGTTATTTATTCTCTCTGTACAATTTCCCTACTTCCCTTTGACTCTCACCTACTAATTCTTTCCTCTGTATTGCCAATGCATCCTTGGTCTTGTTCCACTCTACCTATTCTCTTCAATCTCTCTGTTTCTTCCTTCATGCTCTCTATGCCCCCAATCACTGCATCTCCTTTCTGTCTTCAAACCTTATTGTGCACCATCTTGTTTTTGGTACTTTGCTCTTAAACACTGAAACCCTCTTCCCTATTCTTTCGATCATCGCGGTTATTACACATTTGAAACGCTTGTCTCAAGTCCCATCTTTTCACTGAACTTTCTGATCGCTAAACTATTTGGTACACTTTCATTATTATTTACTTTTTACGTTTGCTTACTGTTCTATTTTTCATTGTACAGCACTTTGGCAAAAGCACTATATAAATTCAAATAAAATTCAAAATAATAAATAGGATACTTAGACAGAGACGAAAACCCTCAGCATGGGAACAACTATTTTGAGGTGCTAATGGAGTTCACGAGCCTACCCAAGAAATGAACTATGCCCAAATGAGGACATGGGATCGGAAACCTTTCTAAAAGAGAAGGAGCTCACAACTTGTGCGGCTTGGGATGACTGGAAAATCATGTCAGGAAGCATCCACAATCTTGCTACAGAAGATCCTTTCCCAATAATGTAGATCATGGAAACCAGCTAGAGCAGAGGAAGGCCTGGGGGAGCAACCAGGGTTCAAGTCGAAAGTACATGTGGGTGGACAGAGTCCACCCACTTTTTTCAGAGGGTGGACTCAGTCCCCCCAGCTAAAATGAGAATCATTGAATGCCCTCTTTGAATTTATGAATTAAAGGCGACCTCAGTATCAAACTGCAGTCGTCAGGTTTGCAGGCCGGACACTTCATCACTGCACTATATTACCTGATGAAAAACAAACAACTAAAGGTGAAATGTCACATTTCGGTACTGAAAGTTCCAGGGAAAACATTTGCATTGGTTCTTGGAGTTTAAAACATGCACACCTTTTAACGATTTCAAAAACACTATTAGAAGAAAGTATCCTCGCTTGGTTGTGTGTGTGTGTGTGTGTGTGTTGATTTTATGAAAGGCAAATGCCATTTCTCCTGTGCAATTTAGGTGGTTATGCAAAGCCAATTTTAACAAAATGTGCATATTTCACCTTGATATGCTAATTTCGGGCAACGTCATATCCCATTGAGTTTGTTGATGAGTGTTGAAGCTATAACGCATTGCTGCATAGGAGAACAGGAGAAGTACGAAGGAAGAGACAGCTGTGAATGCCATAGATGGTGGAGTGGGGGAGCGTGTTGTCACCCAGGAGGTCAAGCAGGAATCTGGGGAGTCACTACACAGGTGGGAAGCTGTATGAAAACTCCCTTATCACCACATTAGTGAAAGTGTCTGCAATCCCTAAGAGACTGTTGGAGGATGGCGAGGCCTGGAACTCTCTAATCGCCATTAATCGCCATTATAACACAGTGCAGACCAAGAGAACAACCACACAGTGTCCTGGAAGCTGTAGTGAAGATTTCCTAAGTACGCCTCCAATACTAGTGAAGATTGTGAGCACAACAGACCAACCAGACTGCATCCTAAAACCTGGAATGAAAGTTCCCACAAGCGTAACAAACAACTGTTTGCCGTGAATCGTGAACTCGTGAATCGTGAATATTCCCGAGCATTTCACCTAAACCAGCTCGAATTTTGAGAAAAGACAGCGTCCCCCAGTGCATTCTGGAATCTGGAATAAAGGGCCACTTTATTTTGAAAGAGTACAGCCTGCACGGCATTCTGAAACTCAGAGTTGGGGTCCTTTAGTTTACAACATAACGAAAGAGCCTTCTGAGAATAGCGAACAGTAAGATCTCCGTTTTGGAACCTAGAGCGAAGTTTCAGATTGTGGCGAACGAGAACACACAGTGCATTCATTCTGGCTCCTGGAACGAAAAACCTCCAGTGTACAACAATTGTAAACAAGCATTGTGAGGATAGAGAGTAGGTTACTCTGCATTCTGGAACGTGAAATGTAGGATCATATACACACTGCATTCTGCAACTTGCAGTTAAGTTTTGAAATTCCCTAGGAATAGTAGTAATTGAAACTGGGATATATATACATTTGAGCCCTGTTAGTTAAGAGAAGCAAACTGCACTGCATGCTGGAACCCAGAGTGAAGGGTCACATGAGTGCTGCAAGAGTATTTATTTATTTATTTATTTATTTATTTATTTATTTATTTATTTATTTGGCTATTATATAGCGCGTTTACCCAAAATGTTTCAGAGTAGAAACAATAGTGGTTCAGTGATCATGACAAAGGCAGTAATGGTGGCAAAAAGCAAATCAATAGAGTCATGGAGGAGGACAAGCAACAGGCAATAGATGTTGTTTAAAACATTTCTCAAAATTGGCAAAGGTAGAGGAAAGGCGTACATCCTAAGGAAATGCATTCCAGAGGTTAGGAGCTAAGAGTTGAAAACAGCAACAACAAAAAAGGCGGTACAAGGGGTGGGGCGAGGAGTAGTAAGAACAACTTGCGAAGAAGAGCAAAAAGAGCATTATTTTTGAAACAAGGAAGTAAAGGAAGTGTCACATATGGCCTTAATAATTCATAGATGCAAGTAGACAAATAAAGTGTTTATTTGTTCTTAAAACACTTGGGCTATGTGGATTGTACGAAAGGAATGTGAGCAGATTGTTCAAATATGAGTGGACTGGTCGATAATATTAAACGTTTTTGTTCAGGTTTAGGAAAGGCTGATGGATCAATTAAACGCACCGGACTGGAAAGGGGGTCGAAGGGGCTCTCTAACGGCTGTCCTTCTATCTCTCTTCTAAACGCAGTGATTTCTCCCTAACCCAGTCATTCCAACTTCCTAGGGTCTTATATGGGGAAGGTGTCTCTCCTTCCTACTGGCGAGGATCTGAATGCAATTGCTTTCTCTATCTAATTTTCCTTGTGCAATCCCTAGACTGCTCCTATTCTACCACAAGGTTAGTTCTTAATGGTGTTGTGTGGATGTGCCGTGAGACACTCAAGCTCCACTCTCTCTTTTTTCTATTTCGCCCAGATGTTCCTCTCCATGTCTCTTACTACTATCCCCCTCCCACTATTCCCCTCTGTCCAGCTCCACCCACTTTCTCTCCTTCATACTTCTCTCTCCTCTGCTCCTTTGATGTCTCTCTCTCTCCTTCTGCCGCCTACCTTCACCCTATGATGTTGCTACTGTTGTCCTACCATCGTACTCTACTGTACCTTCTCCAGATTACTACTACACATTCCACAATACTACTACTCTTTCTGCACTACTACTACTCTGCCCACTCTGCCCTACTACTACTACACTCCCTTCTCCGCACTTCATCCCTCTTCTCACCTCTCCATACACCCTTCTTCTTACCCCATAGTCAGGGATATGATACCTTGCTCACCCGTCCAATACACTAACTCCCACTATCCTCACACACCCCTCACTTCTCTCCTGCATCCTTCTCCTCAAACCCCACTCCTACAACTCTTTCTACTATCCTTACTATGTCCCAACACCCACTACCTCTCACTGTAGTTATACCAAAACTCCCCCAATATTATATTCCACTCTATATCTATCTTTTTCTTTCTCACTCACATTTTCCACAGCCCCCTCCTCCTTTACATTACATTATGCAAGCACAAATGATACCGCTCTTTTACACAAATACTCGACCTTCACTCTGCTCAAATTCTGGCACCAGCTCTTAAGCACTCTGCTTCTCCACCCATGCTCTGCCTGGTCTCTCTGTTCACCTTCACACCACCTCCTGACCTCACACTTGCCACCCACACTCTGCTTCTCCTCCTGTATCTTTTTGTAATGTGGTCCTGCTGATTCTGTCTCTCCCTCCTCCTTCCATTGGCTGCAGTGCTCACTTGAATCTATGCACCGATCTGTGTTTGTCTTTCCCCAGGAGCTGTGTTACTCAGGTAAGAGGATTAAAAAAAACTGTAAACCACTAACTTTTCCAGCACAGTTTTTGAAGCAGACTATGGTGTGCTAGCTGTCAAGGGTTCAGGCTGCTCGTCCTCCGTGTGGCTTTCCATAGATGTTGGTAAGGTTTGTTTCCAATTCAGTTTGGGGAGTGCTTCTGTGTATCTCTCATTCCCCTGCAGTCTCTCCTTACCCCCAATGTGTTTCCTGATACCCTCACCCATTTGCCTAGAGTCTGTCTGGGGTTGTCAAATTGGGTGTTGGGTCTCTCATTTCTAATTGGCAGGGACATTCAAATTCCACCTTCTGACTGTTCTTGATTTCATTTTGCTGGCTCTGGTTCGGGTTTTCTTAGTTGCACCTTGGTGCTCTGTGGGTGATAGAGGCCTGCAACAGAAAATAGAGAACCATGGGCAGAGAACGTATTGGGAGGCGTTGAGAGCTAAAGAGTGGTGCATGTGATAATTGTAATGATAATGATTTATATAGCGCCTTTATCTAAATTGCTTTACAGAGCACATATTTACATACAATATCACCCAACCGAAATTGGTACTCATGTCACATGTGGTGACATTCACAGAACATGTTTGTTTTGGGGGAACTGGAGCCCCCCAACTCCCACTCCGTGCATCTGGGACAGGGCTGGCTCTGGCATTTGTGCTAGTCAGCTTCCTGCCCCAGGTTCAGGAGGGTCTCTGCCCTGCCTTGACAGGTACATGACCCTGATCATGTCACAGAAGAAAGATAATTAGGCACAAGAGAATGAAGATATTTGAAAATAAGACATAGAAAATGAAACTGGAACTGAGCAGAAATCGGAACCCAAGGGAGTTTGGCTAGATATTGTGAAATATTATCTGAGTAACTAAGATTAAATAGAATGCAAACCGTGTACAGTAAAATAAAATGAAAAGGAAAAAGTGGATAATTTGGTAAACCAACAAAAAGTGAACAGCAATAATTAAGTCGAGAGAGAAGTAAAGTTTTAAGAAGAAATTTAGACTGAGGGAAAGTCAGTAACTGCCAAATTATCCAAATTGTTTAAGAGATGAAACTGACAAATATGAACAACTGAAAGAATTTGCTCCTTCTGAGAAACTGTGGGGTCAAATACAAAACCAATTTTACTTGATTGGTCCGAGAGTGGAAGAACAACTGTAGGGACAGATATAGATAGAGGAAGAATTTCTGAAGTAGCTTAGAATAATATTTGTCTTTTTTGGAATTAAGTGTAAGAAAATGAGATGACATCCATAAATTAGTGTAAGAACTACTAGAGGATGACTGCTGTTATAAGGAGTCAGTGACAAAGAAGATATGTGACTCATCTGCATATAGATTAACTTAAAAACAAATTGAGAGATTAAAGCAGTGAGCAGTGTTATATAAAGAGTGAAAAGTAAAGGCCTCAATACTGTATCCTGTGGAACCCCAAAGGGACAGAATAGAGAGAATGAAGTAGAACCTTTCCATGAAACAGTAAAATAATGATTGGAAACCTAATTCAAAGTTAGAAATCGCAAGAGAAGTCAAGCATTGTAACAAAATAGTCTAATCAACACTGTCAAATGCGGCATTGAGATCAAGCACTACCAAAGTAGTTGAGAGCTTATGACGAGTATGATAAACACATTTTGATACAGTCAAAAGCACAGTTTCTTTAGGAAAGCCAGAAAGAAACCCAGGTTGAATGCAAAACAAAAGAGAATGAGCATTTAAGTAAGCAGATATTTGAAAGTGAAAAATTGTTACAAGTAATTTAGAAAGATAATGGAGAAGAGAAATAGGATGTAAATTACAAACATCAGAAGAAACAACAGGGGTATTCTTAAAAGAGGAATTACAATAGCCTTTTTGAAGATAGTAGGCAAAATACCAAGTATAGTATTGTACTATAAAGACGAGACAAGTAGGAAGACAGGGAAGAAAGAGTAAATTTAATCAAAAGGGCAGAGTGAGCAGCAGTCAGGTGAGACCAGAAACAAATTTAAATAATATTGCAATCCGAAGCAAGAGAAAAGGAGGACAAGAAAGCTGAGGTAGTTATAGCAGATGATGAATATTGAAATTGAGTAAGGTTTAAATGTGACCTAGAGAAGGTTGAATAGAAGTAATCGTATCAAGAAAAAGGATGCAGAATCATATGCAGACAAGGGGAAATTAGAAGAAGGTTCACCAAAAGGAGGAGAAAGTATTTTGTTAAGAGTAGAAAATAAGTGACAAGGAGAAGAACTTTCAGCTGAAATAAGAGAATGGCTTCTTTAAAACAGAAGAAAATGTGGATTGTATATGGTTGAAGAAAGAAAGATCATCAACAAACCTATCCTCCTGCCATTTACGTTCAGCAAGATGAAGTTCAGTATGAAAATGCACAAGAGACTGCGAAAGTAAAGGCTGTGGATCCTGACTTTGGGAATGAAAATAGTTTAAAGGCCACAGACTATCTAGGGAAGAAGAAATATTGGAGGTGAAGTTATATGCAAGGAGATTAGGATTATAAGAAGGAAATGTTTAAGAGGAAGAAAAAGTGGAAACATGTGTCTGAGAGTACAGAAGGAGAAATCCAAAGAAAATCATGATGATGAGAGATGGTATTATATCTGGGTGTAGTGATATCAAGATCATTTAGAATAGGCAGAGTAGAAAGAAGTACAAAATGATCTGCAGATGGAACAACAATAGTCGGTATAGCAGACAAGTTTGTTTGTTTAGATGAGATGAAAGTCAGGTCAAGGGTAACATCCTTATGGTGTGTAGGAGAAGAACTAAGAGAAAGACTATGCAATGCAGTAGTAAAAAGTAAGTGCCAATTGCTGAAAGAAGTAAGGTGAGCATTGGAATCCCCAAATACTAAGAAAGAAGCATGGGGGGTGAGGAGGCAAAACATAAGATCAAAGTACATCTAAAGAGAAGACAGAGGTCCAGGTGGATGATCAATAAAATAGTTAGAGAGTGAGGATCAGAGGAGACAAGAAGAAATCAAAGGGGAAAAAGGTAGGAAGAGAAATCCTAAGATTAAAAGGAGTCCAGGTAGAATAATATAGAAGACCACTGCCGGCAACAGAATTAGTTAGTCTATGAGAATGTAAGAAAGCAGACTTTGAGGCAGTGTGATGAAATGACATCTGCTCTATTGGAGTAAAGTGGGTGGGTAGCGAATAAACCACCTACTCAGCCCTAACACTTCTGCAAACCTACAGTGATCCCAATCATAATGGTAAAACAGGCACAGTTAAGAGATATGCCTCCTTCGCCTTTGTGGCAATGTGGGATGAGGGAAGGCTATACTCTTAAGCGGGATGTGAATCTGATTCAGTAGTGACCCAAACAGCAAAGGGAATTCACAATTAAGGTTCTATAAAAATATATATACTTTCATTAAACATACCATCTGCAAGAACACTAAATAGAAAAACTGTACAACAACCGACCCCTGTAAAAGCACAGAGAATAGGCAAGAAAATAGAGAATTCAGCACCCTGGGAACTGATACAGGATTATAGGCAATTTCAATTACCACAATGTTCCTTTAAAAGGGCTATATCTTGTGGATAATGTGCACAGGTAACCTAACCAGTTTCTAAGGCCCAACATGGACCAAGGGGGAAATTATGGGCCAATAGTACCATCTTGCAGTTTGAATATGGCGAACAAGACTGTTTGTTGCTGTTTGTGCAGTTTGAGATTGTTTGGGTGCAGTGGCCATCTTGTTTTAGGCAGGGTGTGGCATTGAGCAGGGGTCAAATGGCAGCTTGTTACAGTTGGAAGGCGATTCTTGAAGAAGAGCGGATTGTGTGGGCCACCAGGGTCTGTTTGACAGTTGGTTCGACTGTGAAGGTGCTGGTGACTGGATGCACAAGTCTATGGGATAGGTTTGATGAAGTACTCAAAGGGCTGCGATTGTGAGGTCCAACAGTTGGTTCAACGATCAACTAGATGGTGAAGATGTTGATGACTGGATGCACAGTTCGGCTTGAGTGGTTTGATGCAGCATTCAGTGATCAGAGCACAAAGATCCACCAGGGTGGGTTGGGCTGGCAGTATCGATTGGCTGTGAATATGCTGGCGGAGCGAGCACCGGTTTCAAGGTGGTAGAGTAAATAAAGAGCTTGTAGTTCGAGCTGAAGCAACTACGCAAACAGGTTTGAATGTGTAGCTTAAGTTCGAAGAGCAGGGTGAGTGCCTAAAGCAGCTCCAGGTGGTCCTGGTGGTTTAAGATTTGGTGAACTCTGTTTGATGACAGTTTGACTAGTTCAGTGTGGGGAAAAACAGGGATCCTGGCTGTCTTGGCTTCTCAGGTGCTGTGAGTCTCACTCAGGTGTCTCAGGGACACATTTAGTCATTGTTCTCCTAGTGCAATAGGAGGCTGGAGCACACTTCTCGCGTCTCCTTCACCATGATGGGGTCCTGGACAGCAGTGTGGCTGGCAGAGATGCAGGACTTATTCTAGCAGCAGGATCGCCCCCAATGTGCCCTGGGGATGGACAGGGAACATAGCTTGCCTCTGCCTTGGACGCTCAGCTTTCACCTCACTGGCGGAGAGCTCCAGAAAGTCAACTCTCCCAACAGAGGACCAAAGAAATTCTTCCTTTGTTTGTTCCAAAGTGAATCTGAGAAGGAAGAGGATACCCTTCTTTTAAAGGGAAAACCCCCCAGGTTTTTAGATTAAAGTGGACGTTGCCTCCTGGCATCATATCCAAAATACTTTGTGCTACAGGAAGTGTAGGGGACAGGAAGGAAAGATAGCGGCAGAGAGAAACACAATGGTGGAACCTTCCGCCAGCTGTAGAGAGCAATTGTCAGATGGGCATATGTGACCTCTGAGCCTGCTCCGTGCCACTGGAGACCAGGTACTGCAGAACAGGCCACTGATCCAGCAGGGCACAGGTGGTTAATACATTACATTGTTACATTGTTTTTAATTTCAGAGAAAATACCCGGCCAGTAGAACCCATCAACCTCTTGACTTTGGGCTTTTGTTGTTCCTAGATATCCAGCATTGAGATGGGCATGACAATCTCAAGAACCACCCTCCGATGACACTTGGGTACAACTATACAGATTTACCTTCAGAGGAAAAATTACCCATAACATTTATTTAAATAATTAATATAAATTAGAAAAGCCCAGGCTTCTACACCTTTGGCAGATGTCAATACTTCACAGGAAGACAGGCTGAAATAGTTGCAGAAACTTGCTGGTGAAACCAAGTTTCTGTAACAGAAAGAAATGGCAAGTTAACGGAGAAAAATTCAGTCTAACACTAATTTATTATTAAACGTAATTGGTCTAGCATTCCATAGACTGAAGTTTAAGTAAGAAGGCAAAGTAGATGAAGGCTTAGAACAACTCAAATCAGATGCATACAGCCAGCAGGTCTAGAATCAAAGTTCCAAGTTTTACGATTGAAAAGGCAATGGACTGGCAAATCAGTGCAAACAGCAGCAAACAGGAAGGGTAGTAGTGCAACTTTCTGAAATACTAGAGCCTGGAATGAAGTTTCCGAAGAATAATAATGGCAGGAACAACAGAAATAATGACCGTAAAGTAATTACAGAAAAAAGAAAAAATTAAACAAGCAGAATATTGTTCTTTACTCAATGTATCACACTAAAAACATTGTTTCTTATATGCTTGTCTGCTATACTTTAATCTGTTCTGACATTTGGGAACTATGATGTACACCTTTTAATTATTAATGTGCTTTTTTCTGTTACTATCATGTCTGTCTACTGGTTCAGCCAGAGTCTTTGGCTCTTAGGTTTGATCTTATTTCAAGCCAGAGGTTTTATTAGCATTTCAAAGGTATCAGCAGATTCTTCTTCCTTCGGTTTTCCCTTCAACTGCTTTCAAGAAGTATGGGGCTCTTACATTCATTGAGTGTTTGCCCCTGGCCCCTGCCGCTTAACATGTAAAATGGAGAAGAAGGTGCACACTCATTGCGTCTATGCAAGTGCCGGTGTAAAGTGTAATTGCATTTGCTCCTGTTCTGCCATTTGCATTATGGAATTCAGGCAAAAACATGCTCTCCCTTCTCAGAGCTAGTGGCCTCTGGCATTGCAAAGCAGCTGTATTTGCTAAATGTTTCAGATATTGATGTCATGTTTTGGACAAATGTATACATGGGGCTTTAAGATGTAGTGTAAGAAGAACCCTATAGAATCCCACTTAGGGAGTAAAGTGTGGTGTTCCAATCTCGTTCATACATTGACCCTCAGTTAATTACTCAGGAAAAGAGTGTGTGCATAGGAAACTTATAGAATCTGCACATTTTGTTTAAATATATTTTTATTGATTAGGGAACATACGTACATTTCAAAACCATGGCATTCAGTAATATGTGAACCAATTAGAGATGATCCCAATCCATAATATCAGCAAACATGAAATATCTGGGCATCTATAGCCTCTCTTACACAACACCAACCCCATAACATTTGTAAATATGTGCACATCTCATATAACATAACACATTGGAATATAGTGATTAATCTCTCCCACTACCAGAAGATAGAGGGGTAACGGGACACATTTTGGATAACGATCAAAGTAGGTTTCGGACTTCTCGTGGATTCTGCTACACAGCAGGCACGCTGCAGTATATTTCTTAATGTTAACCATTGTTTTGCTATTGGCAGATACATAGATATTAGCTTAGTTCTTTAGATGGTTCCTGAAAGCTCTGCCCAGATAAATAGTCTGGAGGGACATGTGATGTCACTCCGTTTTTTGACAACCTTCAAGCAAGATGTGTGGACTACTGGACACACAGAGAACATATGAGTGAGTGCACCTCGTTAAAAGGCAGGACATTTGAGGAACCTGCTTGATTGGCAGGTGTGAGATATGCCCTATTAAGGAGTTTGACCGGAATCCACCTCTACCGTAAATTGAAGGAACCTGTCTTAAAGTATGTATACATGCATGACCACTGTTTAGCTTCATAGGTAGACTTCACATATCTTTCCCTTTTTCATTTCACCATAAAGACTTCATACACTGTAATATCCTCCTCTATGCGGCAGAACATAGGAATAATACATCCGCAGTCTGAAGCAGTACGAGTATACTTAAGGAGGGGAGCATACATACGTTCCTGTATGAAATCCTGGCAGCAAGTTTTATAGATGATCTGCATGCAATAGAGTTGCAGAAACATTGCCTGCCCTTCTCCTGCCTTCACAGAGAACAGCTCCAGTAAGACAATCACCCTCCAAATACATATCCCCTGATGGTCATACAAACAATGGTGCCCTGGAAGCATGCACCGAGGCATCAGAACTGCAAGGCGTTATCGCCATGCCCCACAATGTCATCTCCGGCAAGTAAGGCCTGGTGTCTCAGGCTCTTTTGATAAACATAGTGCAGAAGAGTATGGTACAGTGCAAAGGGTCAAGTCTACAGTCTTCTGACATGTTACCTGACAAAAGCAGAGAAGTAATTGCATTTTGGAAGCCTGATACTCACGTGATGGCCTCCATTGAGAGGCAGGATTAATCTTCATTCTAATAAACTGCCAATTGGGCCTGGGATGTCAGGAAAGAAGGATCCATATGTAAACAGATATCCGTCATCCCGAGACTATGCCTGACGAATGTGCTTCAGCCATTTCTAGGACAAGCAGGACACCAGGCCAGATAAGACAATTCCATAAATAATGTGTTTCCTGGCCAAACTGGGATATTCTGCAAGCAATAAAGTATCTTAGGGAGAATTATAATTACCGAAATAACCACAGACGCAGAAAGAAGTAAGCTGCCCATCTGTTCATTTTCATGGCCAAGGTGGTTGAGTCAACAAAATGATTCTATTCCAGTAACTTTCTTCTGCTCATCTATATGAACCGACTTCATGAGAATGGAATGCGGTCCTAGCAAGAGGAAAAAAATCAGATATAGCACAATTTATTTGCAGCCCATAATGGCCCCCAAATCCAACAACTGAATGAGTGATGGGCAGGAGATCTTCTATGGGTTCCCAATATATAGACATAAATATCGGCCTTCAGTGATATCACTGTCCTATGCCCCCTCTTCCTGATGAGCAGGGTCCATGCTGCATCAGAGCTAAATAAAATATTAAGGGGAGAGAACCCAGAACAGGCAACCCTGCCTGATTTCATTGACCTCTGAGAATCTGTCTGAGTAGCGGCCCGCCATGTGTGCCCTGGCTCTCAGTATAAACCAATTGGACATCTAGTAAGAGTTATCCCTGTATCCCTTTCCGCAGCATGACCATTTAAAGATATTACTATGACATGGAATTGAAAACCTTCTCTGCATCTAAAACGATGCAACAACTTGTATCTGGGGATTAAGTTGCGAGAGGTAAAAAAAGACACCTAAAATTTAAATTAATACACCTAACCGGATCGGTTAGGGTGGACCAAAAGGGCATATATTTAAACAACCTGTCTTCAAAAATATTGCAAAAAAATCTACATCTGTCAAAATCCTTGACAGCGTTCTTTGTATAAGGGACTCTGTCCAATGAATCTTTAGATGTTTTCAGTAACAACGCAATGAGGGTTGCAGACAGTGAGGTTGGCAGCAGATGAGTCGCTGACCCTCCTGTCCGGTTCATCCAGGATGGGGACATGCAGGTGCCTCTGCGGCTTGGAGAATGCTGATGCCATCAGTGTGAATGCTGAGCCCTGGGGGTAATCTTGCATTCCTTACACTTCTTTGCACTCTGCTTCTTCAAATTCATTCTTTCATGGCCTCTGACCCTAACATACACAGCCGTCGAGTTTGGACCCTCTGACTCTAAATCCTCAATCTTCCTTGGCAGCCAATCCTGGAAAACACAGACTACATTTCCCACCTGGCCCAGACTTCACTTGCCTCGCTCATCCTGGTGGCTGATCCTGGCATACACATGGCTGCCATGTTTAGCGCCTCAAGTCCACACTCACCCTGCTCCTGCCAGCGACCACTCCTTGCATTCGTGGCTGACATTATTTAGGTGTCCATGCCTTGCTGCCCTCCATCTTGCTGATGCTCCTCCTGGGATATGCTTCCACTGCCGTAGTCACATACCTCTGTTATGTTATACCTGACCGCACTCTGACAACCACTCATAGTACTTGCAGCCTGCATTGCTAAAACAAACCTTCTTAGACAAGATACCTGTATGAATGTGATTCATTGTAGGCACAGACCAGGTGCCAAATAAGCCAAACACCAGCTGAGTTACAGTGTTTGGCTTACCAGACACCTTTCCCTAGCCCCAGGCAGCCCTTTCTATTTCTCTCTCTGCTCTCCCTTATGGATGACCATCCATCCCAAAGTGACATCATCCTTGAGTCCTGGTCCGCTCTGTCCTTCTGCTTTGACTTTCCTGTTGGCAGTTCTGGCCCTTGGATAGGCTTGTGTGTTTTGTGCTTGAGAGTTGTGATCCTGCCTGGCGGTCAGCATCACATTAGCATCAACTCCTCTGTTAAATCTGGTGAGCCTGTTCCTCAAAGCCTCCTCCCACAAATTCAAAAGTTGATCCACTAGGAATTAGCTAAATACATTATAGAATTCGGATAGAATGCATCAGTTCCTGGGACATTGCATGAACGAGGTCTATAATTATGACTCAGAATCATTTGTCCTGTTACGGGTCCAAGAGGGACGTTTAATGCAACTTGCTTTAAGCACTTACAAGGAATCTTATCAAGATATTCAGAGAGCTTGGCTCTCACAAATGCATCCCTTGTAGAGTATAAAGAAGTGTAGTATTTAGTAAACGCTGCGTGCATCATCCCTCCATCAGTCTATCACCTGTGCAATCCCTTAACACTGTGATAAATTAGTTCCTTTATATCTAACAATGGCAGGGCTCTACCTGGTCTATCACCCTTTACATAATTCATGAGCACAGCAGGTTTGACCCAAGTTTGATTATCCTGCCCACTATTATGTAAAATTTGTTGAGCTTCATTGTAAGGGTATTTGGTATAGATCCACGCTTAGACACAGCAAAGTTGTTCTCAAGAGTTCTTATGGAGGTTTCCAGAGCAGCATTTTTTTGTCTTGAAAATCCCATCATCAGTGCTGATGCTTCTTCCTCAGTTAATTACTTTAAAGACCTACAATTGAGTTGATATCTGTGAAACCGGGTCAGTGTTATGCTCAAAATAGAAGAGTATCTTAGTTATAATTTTGCTCTTAAAGGCAACATCAAGAAGGGGCATCGTTCTAAGATGCCAAGGAGACCTTTCCAAATGGGAGTTGTCAGAGAATCAGAAGAATCATAGAAGAAGATTCCAAAATGAAATCCATACTGGGATACATATTGTTGAATGAAGAGTAAAATGAATATTCACACATGTCTGAATACAAGAGTCTTTAGGCGTGCACTTGGGCGAGGTGCAATGAAGAGTGAATAACTTTGCATCTACACGTGAGAGTCATTTAGGTGTAATAGTCAATATGTATATGAAATGAATTATATAGTATTGAAGTCCCCAACCCAAATTAGAAAAGTGCCTGCACACCTATGACATTCATTTGTTAGAATGACCAAAAGGTCAGGATCATTTATATTAAGTGCATACACATTAAGTAAAGTGAACTGAATTCCATTCACAGTGGGTGAAACAATGACACATCCTCATTCACTGTCTATGTCAACCACTAAGCGAAAGAAAGGTGTAGTTCTGCAAATAAAAATGGTCATCCCTCGAGAGCTAGAGCAGTGGTATTCAAAGTGTTTATGCTGAGCCGCCATTGTGTAAAAACATTGTTATCACCCCCCAGATGACATAACTGCTCATATTTTCTATTGAAATCAGTCTACATACCTCCTTTTTGAAGAGCCTCATATCCTCTCCACCCCTGGGACATGCTTCAGCCCCCCCCCCCCATATGGTGGTCAGCCCCACAGTTTGAAGACCACTGAGATAGAGGGATATGAAGATTATAACCAATAGAGTCCCCAAGTCTTTGCAATGATATTGTTCCTGAGGCACAACAAGTGTGTTTTGTTCTGTAAAAATACAATCTGGGCACCCAGCCTATCATGATACACTGTGATCTTAAAGGCTTCAATACAATTATTTTTTGTCCAAAGGTTCAGGCTAATCCAGGTGAAGGTATATAGTAGGATCTTTCTTTGGCTCCGCTCAATGATCGATAGAGCATCTTGGAAGGTCATACCTGTACCATCTGCCTATGTACAGCATTTTCCATCTATGAACTGCTATCAGTGTTCAACTTAAGTACTACAAAAATCTGTACCCCTCAGAACCCACTCCACTGCACTGCATACCAGGAATATGCAACATTCTCCTTCATGAACAACTCTCACATCAAAAAACATATATTGGCCTCTGCCAAAAGATGCCACTAGTGACCAGTTCCAACTAGTGGCCTGAGACCACTTGGCCTGATAGCCAATTATCAAGTCATATGATGGACATATGTGCTGGTCTGTTAAATTTTGAATACTTACCAGAAATTCAGCAACTGCTACCAAACATATGAGCAAATTGGTAAGTTCAGTCACATATTTCTAAGGAAATACAGGAAACACAAATATCAGACTGTTTACTCACAGGGTGATGCCAGAGGTTCGGTCAGACAGGCCATATACCCAAGCTTTAACCACCTGGATGGCACCAGTGCATGGGTAAACTCCAAAGCAAAATAAGAAGTTGAAGAATGTTCTGATTCCTTGTCTAGAGAGGTGCTCACTGGAAGGCTCTATAGGAATGAAAAAGCTTCTCATGGACTCATAACGAATGAGACCCCTAGATAACCCAAGAAAAGCATAGCATATTGAGATTCTCTATCAAGTAGCCTCTGTTTGACAGGAGCTACATTTGCCATGCTCTGTGAGTGGAGGAGGTGACATTGGGATATATAGAAATGTTTCTTTGTCAATACTGGAAATCTCCCAATTCCCTTGCTCTGGTCAGCATCAAATCACGATCCCGATAGTTGAGGAGTCACGCAATGTTGGGATTTGCATCTTTATCTAGGTTTGGCAGTGGCACCAGTTTCATGTGCTCTTTATCAACAAGAAATTGGTGGCAAATAGAGGATTTTGAAGCCCTTCCTTCAGCAAGTATTCCAAGATTAGGGCAGTGTGTATCTTATGTATCAATTTTTCCAGTTAGGAGTCTATTTAACGACCCAGGCAAAAATGTATGACAGGTGGGGGCTCAATTATGCCACTAGAATATGTTCTGAAAAGTGGCCATTGTTGCAAGCACTCTTCGCTATGAAATTGCAGCCTGGCTGCCAGAACAGTGAAAGCTCTAGTGTTACTGTGAAATATCACTACTAACGAAGTGAAGTAAAAGTTGATGATAGTCTGGTTCAGCAACATCATTTGCAGAGAACTGATCATGTTAATTCATTAAATAGCTGGTGGCATGGTATCTCAGTCAGAGAGCACCATTAAGGAAATTCCATTTTGGGAGAGGGCTCTCTAGTGCTCCAATCTGCACTTGGTTGACAAACTTAGATATATACCCTTAAGCGAGAATAGTATTGCATCCAGTCTCCATGATACCTGTCTACCTTAGGATACGAGTGTACTGTACACAAGGCTGAAGGAGGGATTGGCTAATAGTTTATTACTTTTATCCTTGCTTGTTGTACTGTTCATTGTACATATTTTGTGGACTGTTACTCGAAATTATAATGGAAGAGCATCTGTCATCTTCACCTTCAGGGTAAGGATGATTTATATGGAAGAAAGGCACCACAAACTATGGATTGTGCATCTGAAGACGTTTTTCACTGTTATGGGTATTTTAGATTTGTACTTCTGCACTTCAATGTGTGAACAATTGCGTTATCTCGCCATGTCAAAAAGTCTACATTCCAGCATCTTTCACACAATCTTTCCCCCAATAATGGGTACTTTCCTATTTTTATGGGCTCATGGTGTTTGCCATATAGTTTTGAGAATGTGTTGCTATTAGCTTTTAAAAATAAATTGTTGAGTTATTAATTCATTACGTTTTTGATTGTTTTGTGTTGTTTTTATGGGATTCTGTCTGAAATAAATGCCTATTTTGATGGATTGAAAGCATCAAATATTTAACAATGTGAACCACCACAATAACTATTCATTCTGATTTTGAGCATTTCTCTTCGTCTGTTCAAAATCAGAATGAACAGTTATTGACACTTGTACTAAGGATAGGGTCAGAATACTTTGTAAAATGAAATGTATGGAATACGTTGTAACAACTAGGTTTAGTAACATGGAAATGTAGAGAGCCATTGCTACTGTTGAAAGTATGGGTATGAATGAGTGACGGAGAAAATTGATAGTGTGAGCAGAAATGTGTGTGTGTGTATGCGAGTTCATGATAAATTCATTGCTTTGTAGAGTTTAGAGATTAGCAATGATACACATATTTGCACACATATATTTTTGTACCGTGATTAATAAAATTGTTTTGAAAATAAGTTGATTGAGATAATCCTGTCATCCTCCATCTGCTGGTTCACATTGCTACATATTTTCTGCTTTACATACCTAAGGAACCAGGGATTAAATACAGGTAACCCCTTTATTTTTGATGCTGATGGATTGAAAGGCATGACAATTGTGATGTTGGTCCTATAGCTATTAGAAACCTACAATCTCTTACTCGGTATGGTAGGAGCTGTCTAGAATAACCATTCTACACAATTAGGTGCTGTTCAGAACACCCGTTCATGTCACTGCTCTGGGAATTAAAGGATTGATCAAGCAGTCCAATACTATAGATCAGTATGGCTGTCAATCAATGAAAAAAGGTTTCTATTTCAGACAGAAACCCATGAAACAACACACAATAGCTGGCATATTTTGTGGGGAAAGGCATCATGAAAACGTGTTGGTAAATGCTCCTGTGCACTGTTGATAACTTGCATTTATTAGATGTTTTCATGCGTTACCCCACAAAAACGTTTGCAAACTTTCTGACTTTTTACCCAGTTTTTCACAGAAAGTATGCTGTATAATGCAACTTTTTAACTCATTACTCAAAACATTTACTCGGGGGCGGGGGTGGGGAGAAACCTCCCCATTGGTTTGCGCTCCCTTGCTGCTCTTGGTTCCTCATGCATGGCTGTTCCATTTTAGCAGCATCACCTTTGCGGGTCCTCGCCTTTTAGCCAACATCACAGGACATGCTGGGATGTATGTATTTATGCTAGGAATAAAAGACAGTGATTGGGACCTCTGTGCAATGTTTGAACCTTGTACCCCGTAGTATAGTCAACATACACAGCTGTATGAGGCGATTCACATAGGAGGACACAATAGTCTAGGTTCTCATGTTGTGGTTGCGAAACTGTGCATCTGGAAACACTTAGATGGAGAGCTGTGATCGGTCCTCCTGTCATTGGGTTTACAGTCTTCATGTCGTAATTTTTTAGCTATGCTAGGACATGCAGCGCAATGTTTTGCATTATAAGAAGCCACGTATATCGGCAGTCAAAATGCCATTGGTTGAAAAGCCACGATTGGGTAAAGGAAACCTTCTTGCCATGAGACACGTGGGAAGCTATGCATAGTGCTAGGTAATGGCGAGCATTTATCACACGCGTTTGTGCCGCGTAAAACCATGTTGATATGAGTTCAAATAGCTGGCATATATTTACGATCGCTCAGCGAGTGACTTATAAACTAATTTAATGTGTACGTCTGGATGCTATCAAAAGAAGGATGTAAGCAAACTAGAAGTGTCAAATTGATTGCTTCAAAAAAGAACGTGCTGTCGAGCTGTGTCTAATACATTTGTAAAGTTGATGGAAATAGGCAAACCACTCTTGGCAGCCCTATGACCTAACTGTAAGTGACTTCAATCCAGCAATCCAACTAAGTCAATGCTTAGGATGGAATGCCCAATGGAAGCCCTTATTTATATATTTTTATGTCAAAGTTCTTCAAATCTGGATGATGAACCCTTATATAACGCCCCTCTCTTTGAATCCCCCTGACGTCACTGAGTCAAGAAGTAGGTTGTTTTCTCCCCTGGGATGATCCCGGGAAGGGTAGCTATCCCTTCTCTGGTAGTACCCCGGGTTGGGAAGATTTAGGTACCCCTCGACCCTTGCCCTCCCCTCTCCCGGATTAGGTGGTCTGGGCTCAGGGAAGTGGGGAAAGAAAGATGGATGATTTTGGGGTTGGAAACTTTGTGGATACCTGGGGAAAAAGTTCTGCCCAGGATTTGATGAATTTCTGCCCTCCTGGGGGAAGTTAGGAGGGAATTTCCCTGGGTTAGGTGCTTGGTTGAATCCCCCCTTGGGCTGGAGGAGTCCACACATAACCCAGGATGGGTCGATTTCCCTTGTAGCGGGGACTTACATAGTCAGGGGAGTGAGGGACCCCATTTGTGGGACTACCTCCTTGACTCCCTGTTTGTGACTGGCCAGAGGGCCTTCTGGGCTTAGAATTATTCTGTGCAGGCAGGTATTTAGGCCTCCCCATCTCCAAATCTAAAAAGGGGGCAACCTTTACCTCTGCCACCTTGGCAGCAACAGTGGTACTGCTCGGTTTGGGGTTTTTCTGAACATTATTTTTATTTTCTATGGGCTTCTGCACCTCATAGATTCGGGTGGCCTGTTGAATGATCCAGTCTAGTGACCTTTCTCATGAAAATCTCTCACCTGCTGGGTCATGATGTATTTGGGTAAGGCATGGAAAAATGTATTTACAAATTCTTTACTGTCCGTGCGCACTCTTTTGGTAGTCTGCGCAAAGGCACGCTTCAACTCCTGCACAAATTCCTGTGGGGCCTGATCCTCCCCACATTGTAAATTGTAGGCTGCCTTACAAGCCTCTTGGGATTTCTATGAACAGAAAAGTGCTTTAAGATGGCCGCCCTATATGTGGACCATCTTGAATGGTTTTGGTCCTCCAGCTCCGCAAAGAAACTGGAGTATTCTGGGGAGAATGTCCATTTTAGGTACTGAATGCAGCTACTGCTGTCTTTCAAATGGAAAGTCCCCATCATTTGCTCAAAGAGCTCCAAGTGTTCCCAAACAGAATACTTGGCGTTCTTGTGATAAGACGTGATGACACTCCTTATTGCCTTAATCTGTTTTAAGGGGTCCTAGGCAAGGCCCATTTTGCCTTATTGGCCTTCTTGGTTCGGGTAACCCTGGTCCATTCATCTTCTGACTCAGAGGCACTGCTCCCAGAGGTGCCCGTCTGATCTTCCAAGTTTTCCCGGATTCTGCGAGCCTGGGAATGGCTGGCCGAATGTGGGGACCTGGTCTGTTGTATCCTGGGATGCTCAGAGGAGTATTCTGCCAGGATTCGATGGGTATCCCCCCGCCCCACTGACCTAACTGGGCAGAGGTTTTCAGGATGCCCTTAGTGGGCCTACTCTCTCGGGGTTCCCCATTAAATTGCACCGTACTTGGGTGCCCATACCCGGATGCCCGCCCATCCATTCCTGCGAGGTACTGGCCTATGAGCCCCATGATTCTGATTGGATAGTAATCTGCCATCCCCAATGTCCCCGTGGCCCTGGGCTCATGTGCACCAGGGGACACTGGGGTGGCAGAGTCCAGGGACTGGGAGAGATGGAGGCCTCTGGTACTAGGGCTCCTGAGGTTATGCACAGGTATTTCCCTTTGCCAGCGAACCTCATCTCTATCAGCCCCTGCTCCCTGTTGCCATGCAAGAGCCTGTGCTTTCAGTTCCTCAATCAAGGGCTTACTAGACTCTATCAGTCTCTCCTGCATGTCTACCTGTTGCTGGAGCCTATCATTGTGCTTCCTGGTTGGTCCTAGAGTACTGGGGCAGTCTTTGCTGCAGGAGGGTTACCTCCTGTGTCCCGTCCCTACTGTCCTGCTCCTTTCTTGCCAGAGCATCTTCCACCCTCCTGGTGTGCTCTAACAAGTTTTGATGCTCTTTTTGAAGATCACCCAGTCCCTGGAGGGCCAGGTGATTTTCCTCCAGCTTCCCTTTTAAGTGACAGACTTCCTGGCCTAAGGTATCCCTTTCCTGAGTAAGAGCCTGCCTCTGTGCCACCAGGTCGTCCCTCTGCCTTTGAAGGGCACCAGCTTTCTGGCGCTCTTCATCAAACTCTGCCTGGGTGTCCAGGTCTTTCAAAATCAGCTTATTGATCTCTGCCTTCACTCTATCTAGATGGCTTTGCAGGGTGGCTACCTGCTCTGTGCATGCCCTATTGAAATCCAGTTGTTGCTCCAGCTTTTTCTGGCTCTGCAGTAGGGAGTCCAAACCTTCTTGGTACTCCTTCTGCAAGGCCAGAATTCTGGTATCCTGGTCTGCCCTTTCCTGTTGCAGGATACCCATGTCCTCTTTGATTTTAATGATATACTGCCTAATTTCATTTTCTGACTCCTGGCTCCTCTGCAGCCTCTGCTCAGAAGAGTCCAGGTCAGATTGGGCCTTCTCCAGTGCCATCAGTTGCCTACTTGCCAGATCTTGGCCTTCAGCACATTTGTCCTGTAGGGCTCCCATATATAAATATAAATATGCCGCTATCCTGACAATCTTATCGTGCTCATCCTTGGCCTTGGGGGCCATGTATAGTTCACTCAGGGCCACGTGTAAAGGACCCTGATCTTTCCAGATATCTAACCCAGTTGCAGTGATCTGTTGTGTGATTGCCTGCAACCACACATTCTGGTCCTGCTCAGTCCATTCAGCTCTCACAAACAACTTATGCAAAAGGTGCTCTCTAGCTATCTTGATATCTACCAATGTCGCCATTCTGGAAATTGATTTCCTTCCTGACTTACAGAAGTTTATTATTTTATTTTACAAAACAGACCGTTTCCTGAGAGCGTTCCTTTTTGATGGGTGCTTTTACAGCGTAACACAGCGTGGTAGCCCAACAGGATTTATGTATCCTATTAGTTAGCACACTGTATTAAGCTGCACAAGTGGTAGATCTAATCCAGAAGTCCCGCAAGAAGCCCCCAATCTGTAAGTGACTTCAATCCAGCAATCCAACTAAGTCAATGCTTAGGATGGAATGCCCAATGGAAGCCCTTATTTATATATTTTTATGTCAAAGTTCTTTAAATCTGGATGATAAACCCTTATATAACGCCCCTCTCTTTGAATCCCCCTGACCTCACTGAGCCAAGAAGTAGGTTTGTTTTACAAATTAAAAGGTTTATTTGAAGAATTAAACAATATATATATATATATATCACACTTTTATGAACAAAATCATATTTGAATAGCACACTTATGAATATGAACAGTAATCAGCAATCGGTAATATTACAAAATTAACACTCTCTTTAATCACTTAGGAGTATGAATATGAAGGATACTGTATCAGAGAATACTTTATGTAATTCAAAGAAATGCAATAATGGGAAAGAATGCAACACAGAAATAAACTTGATATGATTTCAATCAAAAGATAATATGGTCACTTTTTCCCCTTTGACTACTCACTCCGCCCTATGCAATATGAACAGATGGAAATGAGGGCACACAGGTTTCAGGAAGACAATCAAGAATGCAGTTCAATCCCAGTTCCCCCAGCAAGCTTAGAGAAAACAGGTATGATTTTAAAACAGGCAAAAATACTTTTGAATGTGATATCAATAAATGGGAAAATATGCCAAATGATTTTAATTCACTAAAGGAGATTCAGGATAAGTGATAGTTACTTGGAATTGGTTCAGTTCAACACTAGCAATGATTCATGAATGATTATCAAATTGAAAACGAATTTCAGCAATTGAGAACAAGGAACAGATATTTTGACAGAAAATGATAATTGAGCCAAATTGTAATTCGCGACAATAATCCGCTAGCGTAAATCACGATTACAAAAAACTATAATGAATTGGAATTTCGTGGATTTGTTGGAAAGCCTAGGATCTTTGCTTAAAAATGACAGTTACATTTTGCTTCTAGGACGTGCGGTTCAAAAGTTACGGATGTTTTTGTGAAGGTAGATTTTCAGAAATAAATGACAGATTGCGCTTTACAGATTTGAAATCAACAGGATGGACAGAAGATTCTATAATGCAGTTCTGGACAGGTTAAAATGGATGAAAGAGGATTACTTTAAACTAAGAGATTGGTTATGGGCAGTTCTAGACTAGATACTTACTCCTAGGCTGTGGAATGGAATGGGCCTCGTCAAAGATCTGGTCAAGGGGTTTGGCTTCACTCTCACCACCGGACAGGTCTCAGGCCCTCTGGGTTCTGCTTTCAGCACTGCACGGCGGTCTGCGGCCTCTTGAACTGCATCTGATGGGTCTTGGATTACAGCACTGCTTTCTGGGTCTAGACCTTGGTTCTAGCACAGGGTTCTTGGCTAGAATAGAACAGCTCAGCCCGGCTTTTGCATGTGAGAATCAGGTTTGCAAAAGATTCTGAAGCATGCTGAAAATGATTCAGCTTTTGGTTTAGGCCTCTCTGCTTCAAGGTTCTAGAGTTTGGGTTCTAGAGTTCTGGTCTCTGGATCTAGATCTGGAGTCTGGAATCTCTGTCTGGATATTGTCTGGATCTGGTCTGGCAGAGTGCTTCGCAGGAATCAGTGAGTAGTGGAAAAAAGAGTGTTCCTTATCTGTCCTAAACAGTCTCTTTTTATGTGTTTCCAAGGCTGATTCTCTATGACAAACCCTCTAGGGATTTGATAGGTTAAAGGATTTCCAGTCCCCTGACTGGAGAAAGGATCAGTGTGTCATGAGGTGTCGTCATGATACTATGTTTATAGTCCAAAAGAAACTCCTCCCTTTTGTTTTTACAGAGAAAATCTCTTTTTCATAACAAACATATTTCCAAGGTGCACAACTTGTTCATAATACATATACACATCACAGATTACTTAAGGTACATTCTTGTCCAACTCTGATCTTCCTAAGAGCTTTAGTTCCGAAATGACAACTTATTTGTGCTTTTGGTGAGTTTCCCAATATTGGTTCTGCACCAAATTTGATACATGCATGCAGATCCTCTCTGGGCATATTACTGCAAGTTCTTATGTTCATAGCAACAACACTGCAGCTGTGATATTAATAATTCCGGGGTTTGGTCTCACAACATCACACAGCATCCAGCTTAGTCTTAAGTTGTGGGTGAATTATTAATTTTAAGAATCCCAAAGTTTCATATTTTTGTCAGCCTTGTAAAATGTGTTATACACAATTTTATAAAACATATATTTGCTGGGCTACCTGAATCCACAATGGTTTGTCCCTGCCACTAGATCTGGCTGCCTCAGAGGTCACATGTCCTGTCTCTCCCAGGGCAGTTGTTGACTAGTCACACCCAAATCAGCATATTCTATTCATCCCAAAGCCCCCATTGTCTTGACTGAGAGCAACATGCCAGGGTGCCTTGGCTAGTTCCTGTTTACACCAGTCTGTCAATCTCTTGGCCAAGGGCAGAAGGAAGCTTCTTTGTCTAGGGATAAGGTGTGAAGGGTTCCCATGAACAGAAGGCCTCTCGAAGTTTTAACTAAATCAGATTACCTTCTAGTCAATTGCAACATAGTTCCTTGTTAAAAAAATACATTTATAATCTCACAATAAGCAACATATCTTTAAATCAAGTCTTTTTCAACAATTAAATCACTGTTTGGCACTCTATATGGCATTTTGATGGAATTCTCTTCTTTGGCATAGTTGACTTCTGAAACACAGCTCTCCTGTCAGAATTATAAATCGCCAGCACCTGACAGAGGCGAGTAACGGTACTACACCCATTTTGACAGCTGTCTTCCATCAAATATCTTTAAAAGTGGATTTTGTTCTAATAACACATGATTCTTTCGGACATTGGATTTATGTGGATTCTTGCAGTATAATGATGTGGAACACCCAACAAGGAGGTTGGATCTTTTTAGGTGGTTTGTGAGCCATGATTTTAGCAAATTTGACACCAAATAAAAACAGATTTTTGAGACAGCTCTATATTCCTTGGCAGAGATTTTGCCCTGTGTGCAGCCAAAGGATGGGTTGTGGCAGTGGCCTCCGGTGCTCACTAAGATAGGCAAAAGTGGATGGCAGCCTATTTTTCAGGTTTTCACTGCGCATTTTCTGGTGATTTCTGGCAAGCAGCATGCTTTCCAGTGGCCATTATGATGTTTCTGCTGCCAGCAATGCCTGCTGATGTTGCAGGGCTTGGATGAGTGGGTTTAGACATCCCACATAACATATGGGAACATGTGTGAATGTGTATACTCATTATAAGGTCTACACTTTATCGTTGATTATACAGAACTGCTTGGAGCTGTTTAAATGCCTAAGCCTACATTTACAAAGATTCATTTAATATTTTCAGTGGGAGTATGAAAACATTATCAAAATGGTTTAATTTGACACTTCTTGTTTTTCTTTATATTAGCATGCAGGGGTCTCAAGTGAGATCTATGTTCTAGTGAGGGAGTTTTAAGACACACCTGACAGTCTGCACTAGTTGTTACACAAACAAGTGGTGTAAAGATTCAGATTCACATTCATGTTTTCGTGGAATAATAGACAACAGACAAAGGTTTCAAACTAAAGTAATGACACTCCCCAGTACTTAAGGTTCTGTGTTTGCAACCCTACAGTCCCTTTCCTCTGCACGTATGAGCCACCTGCTGGCTGCACTTGTGAGTTAACTGCACTTCCCCCTTCCCCTCCGCCTACCCCTGGCACTTCTCCCCTTTCCTCTTCCCTGCGCTTGCGCAATCTGATTGACGCAAGGCCTAGTAAGATCATTTTTCTGTCCTCCCTTGTTTACCCCTCCTTCTCTTGTCATGCCTAGAAACACCTGTGTACAGGCACGTTATAAATGGCACGTTATATCATATCAATAATAATAATAATCATAATATTAATAATAATAATAATAATAATAATAGTAATCAAAGTTGATGTAGGGCTTTATGCCAAAGTGTTTGGATGTTATAAATACTACTACCAACTCTACAGAACTTAACTAGACGCCCTATGGGCCTTAGTTGTGCTTTACAAATGTTATAATAATAATAATAACATAACAATGTAGTACCGGTACAATTATGAAAAGTATGTAAATTCATCTATATATATAAAGGCCAAAAATTGTGGGTTTATGGCTTGGCGAAGCGTTGGCGTATGGAAGGTGAAGGCATATGAGAGGCGAAAGGCAACGGCATATGGGAGGCGAAGGCGAGTGGTATGGGAGGTAAATTGACCTAAGAGGTAAAGGTGAAGGAAGGTAGCATTCCAGAAGTTTCCAAATTGTTGCTATATAAAGAGGTGCGACAGGCATTTCTGTTATTCCCTTTTGAATACTGCTAAACTGTTATTTCATAAGTGGCTGTGAACGACCCATCCTTGCTGCTGAAAATTATTATGTTAATTAAATTAAAAATCAGTTTCAGGATATGCTTCCGGGCACAATTACTGAGTACAACTCAATCGATATGGTGGTGGAAAGCTGATGAAGCTGTAAACTATCCAACAGAATTCCTCAACTCAATTGACCCCCGGGAATGCCACCATATCACCTTAGACTGAAAGCTGGTTCACCCATCATGCTGCTTCACAATCCTGACCCACCGAGGCTGTGTAATGGCACAAGGCTGTGCATTAAAAAATTGCTGCCCAACGTATTTGAAGCGACAGTGTTGACCGGGAAGGGAAAAGTAGAAGTTGTATTAATCCCCCACATTCCACCCATTCCGACAGACATGCCATTCAGTTTCTAGCGCATACAGTTCCAGGTCGGCTGGCATTTGGTATCACAATCAACAAGGGAAAGGGCCAGTCAATCAAGTGTAATGGTATCAATTTGGAATCTCCATTATTCTCCCACGGGCAGTTATATGGTGCGTGTTCTAGAGTGGGTTCCCCAAATCATTTGTAAAAAATGTTGTTTGTAAACAAGCCTTACAATGAACTTGTACTTTGGTGATATTAAACTTTCAGTCCATAGTTGTTGGCACCGCCGGCATCATGTCACCCATCATGCTGCTTAGGAATCTCCATGTTGTTCTCACGTACAGTTCTACGTTTCAGAATGTGTTTTTAAGAAGAACACAACATTGTGTTGTGTAGTCTTTATAAGGAAACATTTAAAAAATATGAAATAACCTAAAAATATAGCAACATTTTCTTTATCACTTTTCTTATGGAGCCTTTCTGAAAAGAGTAAAGCTACCTTAAGGTATTTCTAGGAAATAGTACCTGTACTACCGAAATAGCCATTGATACAGGATATCCAGATAAACATTTCATCCATGCAGTCACATTCAATATTTCCAGATATTTCAAGCAACTTTCTAGGGGGCATTCATTGGTATGATTTCAAACAGGGACACTGTTAGTAAATGCTTCAGGGTTTCACAATCTCCTTGGTGCTTACAGAATCTGCAAGTCGAGTCCCCTCCCTGAATGAGCTTTCGTCTAAGTAGGACCTCACCTGTAGGAAACAGATTCCATCTCTGAAATCTTCCTCCTAGACCCCAAAGGAACCCTGTCCAAACTCAATCAAAATTACTGCAACTTCACTATTGACAATACCATTATTCCTGTCTCCTCATCGGATAAGACCCTTGGATTCTTCCAAGAGTTGTCGCTGTCCATGACACAACAGGTTAGTGCTATTGCCTCTGCTTCCACCCATACCACTAAACTTATAACTGCCATTAAACCTTTCCTGTTCGACCGAAATTGCCTCTCCATCTCAAGAGCCACTATCGGAGTGAAGTTGGACGACTGCAATGCTCTACTAGTAGGTACCTTAGCCAAAAATCTAAATAGGCTCCAAATTGTCCAAAACAACATGCTCAGAGCAGCTCTTAGTATCCGCAAAAGAGACCACATCACGCAGGCCAGACGGTCCGTCCAGTGGTTCCCCGTTAAAGATAGAATCGCCTTCAAGACCCTCACTCTAACACATAAATGCTTAAGCCTCTCTGCCCCACCCCACCTATCTGAAAACATCACCAGAGATCCCTCTTTGCATCCAAAGAGAAGCCATTACACCAACCAACTATTCATCCCACCAATCAAAAAAGCCAAAGCAGGAGGGATAGGTTTTTCTCACCTAGCTCCCAAACTTTGGAACGCCCTACCCAATGCTCTTAGGGCCCAGACCTCCCGCATTGTATTTCGCAAAGGCCTCAAAACCAATCTCTTCAACTAACACTCACACACCACCCCTCTAAGCTTCTCTCTGTAACCAGCCATGAGTGCATGTTTTCTGTAACTAATACTTCTTCCCCTGTAACCAGATTTTCTCTAAAGTAAGTACAATCCTTTCTAGACTTAGGACATGGAAACATTTTTAAATGGGAAGCTATAGTTCCCAACTGTTTATGTTCCTTTGATAAATGACTCAAGCTAACATAGCTATGGAACATATCTATGGTTTTACATCAATCAAAACTATATACAACCCTTTTTACTTTAGTGGGATCATCCAACTGATCCTTTTTTGTTAAAGCGCATTAATTTAGTGCTCTCATGCACCTTTCGGTATATGCCACCAAAGTAGAAATAGAACCTTGTTCTAACAAAATTCCTATATCAGAGTACAACGTGTTGGTGGGTGCGCTCATGAATTTATGAAATAACGATGATATATAACACAGTCCTTTAATTGTCAAAGATAACATCCCCAACTCATATCTTATAGTGGCAGTGGGCACTGCTTTGGAATAGCCAACACTTTACGCCAAATGATACCTTCAAGGGAGGTTAAGTATTCCAGCGTCCACTCAGGCAGTAACTCTATTACATGTAATGGTTTTGGATTAACCTTTGCTTTAAAATATATAACCAAGGGCATATGTGAAAACTTTCATCAGCTGGCCTTAATTAATTTAATTTGACAGATAAGCAAATCAGCATTTAGCCATAGTTTATTTATAATAAAATGTTTTTTCCGGGTAACTCAAAATTGGAATACCAAGATGGACCAAGTTCCTAACTGGTTCCAAAAAACGAATCTTTTAGATGCTGTTGGTAAGGGCACAGCCCTGTCCCACCCCCTAAGCACTTTAGAGTGAGGCGAGATGCATTCAAAACACTATGATGGGTCAGGGGTTAGGGAAGACAGTGAACAGACAACCCCCTCATATAAAAGACCCCACCCCAATATAATAAAATATAATCAACCCACATAGTGCAGCTCAGGGCGTGAGCTACATTGCTATCTTTGCATAGATGTTAGTAATAGTAGTTAATAGACAGGGCCTGTGCGGCAAATGCAGCAGTACTTTGAATTAGGCCCAAATTGTGAGATGAGTGAATCTCCAGTGATGCCCAAGCTCCCAAGAGGACAGTCCACACCCCCAACTGCCATAACGCCTATTCATTGTTCTAACATTGTTGCAAAGAAGTGTTTTTTACCCAAGAGGAATGTGCCCTACAAGACCGCGATCAGAGACCGGCGCCTGGTGTTCATGTTATCTCACACTGGCCAAAGCATGACCCGGCCCATCCCCAGGCGACCACAAGTATATAACTGACTGAACCCGGAGACCCCAAAATTCCATGGCACCAGGTTCCCACTCACCACCCTAAAAGTAACAAGTCCTGGATGTTCAAAGAGTACAGACATTATATGTCTTTGAAATACAACCATGTGATTTGTATTGTGAGGTGCTGGGAGGGATAAATTATAGGTCAAAACAAGGGCAGAGACCTTGCAGCCAGATGGCACAAAAGGGAGCGAGCGAGATGTGTGTGTGAAGGTCAGAGTGCCCCGGAACCTCCTTTGAGCCAGCCCTAAAGTCTATTAGGTGCACATTATAATGACAAAGTAGCAATGTGTTAGGAGTATAGTTATTGTGTTCCTTGACCTTCGATGTGAGAAGAAGAGGATCACCACAGCACCCATGTGATGGAAGACGGATGGACTGGGCTGGAACCAATGACCTGGCATCTCTTATGTAGCAGGAGGATCATGTATTGGCGCATACCAACCCGCTGCATTGGTATCTACTGTATATGTTTTGTCATAAGTGACAATGCTTTTCTTTGTAAGATTCTGCTTGTACTACTTTTCGGCAGAACGTTCTTCGCAAAAGAATCCTTTGCTGTTGCACTCATCTGTGTATGAGATTAAAATTTGTTATCCTTACAAGATCACCTTGGACCTTATTTCCCTAGCGGGCTGTATTCTCTCTGGTCTGAGCGGCTTTAGTCATGGATAAGATTTTTGTTTTCCTTGCATTGATCCTCAGATGATTATCACTGATGTAATTCTCACAGGCTGCCAGAAGGCATTGCAAACCGATGCTTGTAAAATCAGTCAATATAAAATCATCGGCATAGGCCAACCAACAAAGAGACAGATCACCTATTTTTGGTGTCACAAATGCAGCAGGATCCACAAAATAACCTGTATTTGCCACATATAAGTTAAAAAGGCAGGCAGCCATAATTCATCTCTGCCTTAAACCATTAACAATACTAATCTTCTGTGTCAAAGCTCCCTCTTAGTTTAGCCTCACGTGAATATTTGAACCTTCGTGCAGCTTAATTATCAGCTTTAATAAGCCCTCTGGAATTCCACAGTTAGATGATTTCTGCCGTAATCACAGATGTGAAATAACATCAAATGCATTTGATTAATCAATAGGAGCCATGTCTAACACTGCATATTTTCCATCTGCTACTAATATAAATCCATTTAAATGAGTTACATGGGCCTTACAAAACCCAGTCTGATTTTTTTTCTAAATTCCGTTTTTTGCACCCATTCCTCCAAGTGTTTTAATATCAAACTTGCCCAAATGTTACTATCTAAATCTAAAATGGATATAGCTCGATAGTTTTTTGTGTCTGTTTTGCAACCACGCTTAAAAAACGGAATGACATAGGCTGTTTGCCAAGTTAAGGGGAAATGCTAGTTTATAAAATATGATAAGAAACACTTTAAAAATGCAGGCCCCATGTAAGAGGGGCACCACTAATTAGCCTGGTAGAGGTCCGATTTGGACCTGGTGCTCTGAAGGTACAAGCACCCTTGATTGTTTCAAAGATGTCATCCAGGGTGTCATTCATTGAGCTTATGTAACTTGTACTTACACTATTAAAAATGTTCTGCTCATTATTTCAGGGACCCACCTTTGAATATGATTCTTCAAAATGTGTTACCCAAGTGGCCTCTCGAACTGCATTAATTAGGTATTCCCATGGCCATCCTCGAGTGTATTAACAAGTACGCAGAAGGATCTAATATCTTTCTGATGCAAAGAATCTATCATTTCCTCGGCATCAGGCTTAAATAAGTTATACCTTATGATTCTTTAGCCAATTTTAAAATATTTGTGTTTCCTTCCTAATTCTCTCAGCTTGTCCCATGCTAGTTTGCTGTGTCATTTTAATGCCCGGAATAAGGCCCCTCAAATTTTTCTTTCGAATTGCCAAAGCTTCATCATAGTTATGGATCTTCTTATAGTTCTTGGGCATGCTAACCTTACTGGATTTATTCCTTTCCAATGATTTAGCAATAATATTTGTTAGGAAAGGGTTAACATTTTCATAACTAAATGTATCCAATTTACACTCATAAGAAGTGGTTGTCATTACCCCATCCAAAGAACATTGTATCAGGGATATCTTCTTATAATTCATATTATCCTATTCTGAGCAGAATAACTAAGCACTGTCTCTTTGTAATATGGCTTATCAAGATTCTGTTCTGTTAAAAAATAAAAAAAAATCAGTAGACTATGATCGCTCCAGTATTTTTGTTGTCATTTTTAAATTACTGCATTTTATCAGTAGTTGTTTATCTACACAAATATGATCTATTGTGGAAGACAGTGCCCCTCTGTGCCAAGTTGGCAAGCCGATTCCATCCATGTTCTCAGCATCAAACAATCTATGGAAACCCAAAGCATCCAAACAAGTTAAACATTTACCACCATCAGTCACTTTATCTAATCTGTTCTTACAGATATTATTACACTTTGTGGTGTCCACAGCCTGCAATTTCATATTCTGTTCTGATCTTATACAGTTGAGTTAAAATCTCCCGCTATTATCACAAAACCATTCTGTAACAGTCCCCAACAACCTGTAACACATTCTTTCAGATTGTCTAAAAACCCCTCCAAGTTGCAAATCCACAAATGCCAGTAACCATCCATTAAATAACAAATAATGTTAGGATCCATTCGACAGCAAGCATTCCTTCTCTAATGTAATGCACTTTCATACCTAAAAGACCACAGTCAGTTTCTAACATGGTTAAAATCCCCCCTTTAGGTCTGCCCATGTAACCTCTAGTAGCAGGCTGATGGAAGACCAAGTAACCATCCCAAACGGGTTTGTCTATTAACCAAGATTCCTAAACACAAACCAGATCATAATTTCTAAACCATCTCTCAACATTACGATTACAAAATAGTTGGGAAAAACCTCTTGAGTTCCATGAGGCTAACTTAAGAGAGTTTAATACTAGAGGTGCTTTACAAAACCCTCTGTAGAACTTGGTTGATTAATATACTAGCAATCCAAGACCAGTCAGGGGTCTTATTTTTGTCTCCCTGTTCCCCTCTATCTAAATTTACTTGCCTTTGGGTACTAGCCCCATACTTTGGGATGGTTACAAAAGCCCCCTTGCCAGGCTCCATAGACCTCAGTCCTTTTAATGTACCAGCATTCCAAGACCAATCCTTGGTCTGATTTCTATCTCCCCGTTCCCCTCTATAAAAATGTACTTGCCTTTGGGAACTGGTACCATTATTTGAGATGGTGACAAAGGACCCCTTCCATCGTCCTAGATCGATTTAATGTACCAGCATTCCTAGACCAATCTGGGGTCTGATTTCTATCTTGTTCTGCTCTATTAAAATGTACATGCCTTTGTATGCTGGTATCATTATTTGAGATGGTTACAAAAGAGCCCCTACCTGGCTCCGCTGACTCAACTAATCCCTCCCCTTAGGAGGTGGGTCCCAAGGTGATACCATAAAACCAATTTGCTGCAGAACAGAAGACTCCTTCAATAACAGCTCATAGACCAATCTAGATCCTAAAGTTAGCAGGACCTTATCTGTTTTATTCTGTTAAACAAACTACACTTCTCAATATCTTGTGTAGAGATTACACCTAAATTGTACACTTCAGAAAACAAAATTAAATACCAGATCGATTTAAGATTAAACTCCTATCAAAATCAAAAATACTTCCCACCAAAATTTGGAATGAGTTATTTAAAAGAGTTGGTAACATATGTAACACTTTTTGTATTCAGATTCAGTTCGATTTTGAAATTTCTCTTCCTTCATCTCTGGCATAATTTAGAATTGGTTATCTATAATGCGCTTAATACCAAAGAGGTTTCTAAGCATGGACCTGAGATTGAAACCTGTGTTGCTCTTCATGATCTTGCTTCCAAGAGGAACATGTTGCCACTGAACTATACTACCTGTCATTTAGGTCTTGACTCTGGGCCCCCTTCAAAACTGAACAAGTATTAGCCGCTACTTTAGAACATTACCAGCCTGTGTTACTCTTCCTCTTGAAAACAGCTTCTCGGTGCACATAAATTGCCCCATTTAAGTCTACATTAGGCAATGCTGAAGACAAATCTTGTTGTAAGGGAGCATTAAGTTCTAAGTGCCGATCTAACTGATGTATCGGGACAATATGCGGGCGCCGATCTTGAACTTCTTTTTGTGTAAAACTATTAAATGCTCCTACTAAACCCTCAGTCACACTTGGGGCTGTTGCACACTTGTATAAATTCTCCTGAAATGCCACTATGGATGACATCTTTGCAAAGGGCAATGTCTGTGAGGCACTTGAGGCCACTTGCATTTCTTTGGAATTCTCCAATGTCAATAATCCCGGGTTTCCCACAGTTTGTACATGAGTTGAACATACTGATGGAGTTCCCTTAGTCATCAAAGTAAATTCACCCCATGTCAATTGGTTAAAAACCCCACCTTGATGAAAGAAATTAGCTTCATACTGCGTAAATGCATCACACAAATGTGGTTCTAATAACCACTTGTCATCTCACAAATCTTATCCTTACGTAAACCTTGAAGCACTATAATTTGATGCTCTTCCTCTTCTTCTTCCTTGTCAATGATTACAATAGGGATGTTATCATTACTCTTTGTTCCTTCCTTATTTTCATGCTGTATCTTTTGAGCAAACGACTTGGGCATTGTAAGGTTTCTTAGAAAGTTTCGAGACAAATTATTTGACTTTATTTCCTTTTCATGTTTTTAGATTTTTTCCCTTGCTTGAGGTTGTTATTGTTCTTTTTTTCAAGGACCTTTTTCCCGTTTCCGTAAATTTCTGGTAAGCTAGTGGGTGTAAATTTACCAATCAATGGTAAATCCTACTCATTTATAGATTTTTGCAGAACTAATAGTAAACCTTCACCGTTTACAAGCTCACTTCCACTTGGCAGCTGTGAACCAGGATTACCGACCCAGCCCTTTAAGATGAGGTAGCATTACTTTGAGATTGATGGCAATGCAGAAGATACTCAAACATCAATAATGAGACTAATTCCGAAAGTTGGCAAAGGTTGACTGTTTTAATGTTCATTATCTAAAACAGGGAGCACAACGGACATCAACGGATGTCTCACAGCATGATATCCAAGCATTTCAGTTATATAGCAAAAATTCATCATTGCTGACGTTAACCTATGTGGCAAACTACAAAAACTTATTGAAGAAAATGATTGGGTCTAAGGGAACATCTAGGTATATGTTCCATAATTGTCTAAAAGAGTGATAGAATCTTTAACATCAGGTGGGGCAACTAAGCCCTCCCCTCAAACAGGTCACTATGAACATAATTGAATACACAACATCCCATTGGTTACACAAACTATAGGGCTCTTTACTATGCGGCCCACTATAATGGGTTGGCACCCTTACACCCGTTACTACTTTTCCACCTACGCCAGCAGCACGCAGTCTGATCTCCAGGTGCTGGTGGGTTGTTCTTGACCATAGCTTCCCACCTATTGGCATATCATCTATCATCAACTCTGTGATCTGCATGTCAATTAAGACTTTAAACTAAGCCTTGGAAATGTTCCTTGCACTGGAGATTATTAGGCACTAGAGGCATGCTCTGTTTCCTTGCGTAGGTGTGGTTTGTCATGACTGAAGACCATGGTTATGAGCTCTTGGTGTATTTAAAATACTATTATTTAATGGACCTCTGATGTCTTCTTTGTTTTCGTGAACGTCTTCTGAATAGGAGTTTGTTCTTTTACACGTTTGTAGATAGTGTCTGATCATTCCAGTCTGAAGCGGCCTTGGCTTCTTGGGGCTGGTCCAGCCTCGCCCTTCTAAGACCCACTCCTGTAAATCAATTGCTTTTTAACAGTGACACACAGGAAAACGCCTTCCTTTTTCTGGTCCAGTCCTGCTAAAATGCGTAGTGGAATCGTCCATCGGTCACTCACTGCTTTATATATATAGATTGGCGAATGCTGCAATCTGTTCACTACATAGCTAGCCTCAAGAATACTTTGTCTACTTGCATTTCTTTGCATCTGTACACATGTAAAATGACTTGATATCTTCATCGTTTCTGTAGCCTAAGCATCTTCATCTCCAGTTCGAAATGTTACTTAACTTTGATACTTTCTTTGATGTTTATAGAATATCTACTTTCTCTTGTCTCTGCATCTCTTCTGGGTGTGTCAGCCTTACTTTGTGTGACGTCACCAATCTGCTCTTTTGCTAATTTTTCACACCTCTCCTGGTATTTCATTCAAATGTCCATCATACTGTCGTGTATGCAGGTATGGTTATCTCAACGGGAACCTTGAATCCAGGATTCTCCTTCGTAGTGGTATTCTCACTGGTACTGCATGTATTTCACATTCTGATTCCCAACATATAGGCAACATGGGCTAGATGCTTGAGGTGGTGGTACTTGGCTCCTTCTCTACAACTGTGACATTTGTGTCTGACTTAGTGGTACTGGGTTTTAAAGCATAAGGATTGATTGCTTGAGATCTGATCCCTCTTTAGCTTGGCTTGTTTGTCGAAAATCCATTAACCCTTTGTTACGAGTTATTGCATCCAGCTTGCTTTCAATAGAGCCTAAGACAATAGTAGGCATCCTTACCTCTGCCTTCTTATCTTCATATAAGGATGATGCAAAGGTTGAAATGACTTGATTAAGTGCAATGAAAGGCGACAGTGCATTTGTTTCTGTTTCAGTGCTTGAAACATTTGATACTTTTTACGGTGATAAGATACTTTTTGAGTCGGCAGGGTTAGCTGTTGAAGCACATGATGTCAACGTATCATTCATTGTATCGTCAACCTCGTCTGTATAAAAGGAGGGGGATAGTTGCCCATCTTGTACCACTCCATTTTACATTATTTTAACAGATTTTAGCATTTCATTGTCTATTAACCACACAAACTGCATCGCCTGAATCGGAACCTGAGCGATTGTTTCACTACTTCCTTGTTCAATAACACCTGCAGTCACGGTTTCCAAATGCAATGTAGTGCAAGCGGGTTTAATCTTCTCATGAACATTTTGTTCTTTCATGCATACACTTCTGCCAGTTACTAATGTTGGAGGCGAGGCCGGTAACTCCCTAGCCATTTCCAACATTTCATAGTGCAGGGACAATTCAGAAGTTTTGCAAGACTACTCAAATCGTAACTCATAGTTTGTACTTGTTTGTACTTAGCATGTGAATGTTGGTTATATGTTGTTCTGAGATAGTAACAGATTTATGCATAGGTGTATGTTTTTATTTTATTTAATGTAATGCTTATATTAGGACTATTGTTAAATTGTAATGCCTGTTTTAGAATATTTTGTAGGGTTTCTATTTATTTGGTTATGTTTTTGGTGTATGTTGTATATATAGCATATGTGCTGCTGTTACATGTTGACTTGTTATTTGCGAGTGAGTGTTAAGGTTCCAATGGTCGCCTATGCTGTGGTAAGTGCCCCCCACACCCTCTATGGTCACCTCTATGGTCACCTCTGCTGTGGTGAGTGCCCCCCACCCAGACCTATGGTCACCTGTGCTGTGGTGAGTGCCCCCAACCCCCTATGGTCGCCTGTGCTGAGGTGAGTGCCATCACCCCCTATGGTCGCCTGTGCTGTGTTGAGTGCCCCTCACCCCCCTTATGGTCACCTGTGCTGTGGTGAGTGCCCCTCACCCCCCTATGGGCGCCTGTGCTGAGGTGAGTGCCCCCCACACCCTATGGTCACCTGTGCTGTAATGAGTGCCCCCCCATGGTCAACTGTGCTGTGATGAGTGCCCCCCCTATGGACAACTATGTTGTGGTGAGAGCCTCACACACCCCCTATGGATGCCTGTGCTGTTGTGAGTGCCCCCCACTCCCCCTATGAGCACCTGTGCTGTGGTGAGTGCCCCCCCACCCCCCTATGGTCACCTGTGCTGTGGTGAGTACCCCCACCCCCTATAATCACCTGTGCTGTGTATTTTGTCTGCAGCTGTTGCCTTGTAACATAGGTAAGCACCATGTATTTGCCTATTGTTGGACTTTCTGCATTTGTGTGCCGCTGCCACCCTGCAACTTGGAGTTGGCACTATGTATTTGTCTATCACTGGACTTCCTGCATTTGTGTGCCTAGCATCCTGCAACATGTGTTTGGCACCATATAACTGTATATCGCTGGACTTTCTGCATTTGTGTGCCACTGCCACCCTGCAACATGGGGTTGGCACCATATAACTGCCTATTGATGGACCTTCTGCATTTGTGTGCCGCTGCCGCCCTGCAACATGGGGTTGGCACCATATAACTGCCTATTGATGGACCTTCGGAATTTGTGTTCTGCTGCCGCCCTGCAACATGGGGTTGGCACCATTTAACTGCCTATTGCTGGACTTTCTGCATTTGTGTGCTGCTGCCACCCTGCAACATGTGGTTGGCACCATGTATCTGCCTATTGCTGGACTTTTAGCATTTGTGTGCCACTGCCGCCCTGTAAAATGGGGTTGGCACCATGTATCTGCCTATTGCTGGACTTTTTACATTTGTGTGCTGCTGCCACCCTGCAAGATGGGGTTGGCAACATGTATCCGTCTATTGCTGGACTTCTTGCATTTGTTGGCAACATGTATCTACCTATTGCTGGACCTTTTGCATTTTGGTGCTGCTGCCACCCTGTAAAATGGGGTTGGCACCATGTATTTGCCTATTGCTGCACCTTTTGCATTTGTGTGCTGCTGCCGCCCTGCAACATGGGGTTGGCACCATGTATCTGCCTATTGCTGGACTTTTTGCATTTGTTGGCACCATGTATCTGCCTATTGCTGGTCCTTTTGCATTTGTGTGCTGCTGCCGCCCTGTAAGATGGGTTGGCAACATGTATCCGTCTATTGCTGGACTTTTTGCATTTGTTGGCACCATGTATCTACCTATTGCTGGACCTTTTACATTTTGGTACTGCTGCCACCCTGTAAGATGTGGTTGGCACCATGTATTTGCCTATTGCTGCACCTTTTGCATTTGTGTTCTGCTGCCGCCCTGCAACATGGGGTTGGCACCATTTAACTGCCTATTGCTGCACCTTTTGCATTTGTGTGCTGCTGCCGCCCTGCAACATGGGGTTGGCACCATCTATCTGTCTATTGCTGGACTTTTTGCATTTGTTGGCACCATGTATCTGCCTATTGCTGGACCTTTTGCATTTGTGTGCTGCTGCCGCCCTGCAATATGGGGTTGGCACCATGTATCTGTCTATTGCTGGACTTTTTGCATTTGTTGGCACCATGTATCTGCCTATTGCTGGACCTTTTGCATTTGTGTGCTGCTGCCGCCCTACAACATGGGGTAAGCACCATGTATTTGCCTATCGTTGGACTTTCTGCATTTGTGTGCCGCTGCCACCCTGCAACTTGGAGTTGGCACCATGTATTTGTCTATCGCTGGACTTCCTGCATTTGTGTGCCTACCATCCTGCAACATGCGTTTGGCACCATATAACTGTATATCGCTGGACTTTCTGCATTTGTGTGCCACTGCCACCCTGAAACATGGGGTTGGCACCATATAACTGCCTATTGATGGACCTTCTGCATTTGTGTGCCGCTGCTGCCCTGCAACATGGGGTTGGCACCATATAACTGCCTATTGATGGACCTTCGGAATTTGTGTTCTGCTGCCGCCCTGCAACATGGGGTTGGCACCATTTAACTGCCTATTGCTGGACGTTCTGCACTTGTGTGCTGATGCTGCCCTGCAACATGGGGTTGGCACCATGTATCTGCCTATTGCTGGACTTTTTGCATTTGTGTACCGCTGCCGCCCTGTAAAATGGGGTTGGCACCATGTATCTGCCTATTGCTGGACTTTTTGCATTTGTGTGCTACTGCCACCCTGTAAAATGGGGTTGGCAACATGTATCCGTCTATTACTGGACTTTTTGCATTTGTTGGCACCAATTATCTACCTATTGCTGGACCTTTTGCATTTTGGTGCTGCTGCCACCCTGTAAGATGGAGTTGGCACCATGTATCTGCCTATTGCTGGACTTTTTGCATTTGTTGGCACCATGTATTTGCCTATTGCTGCTCCTATTGCATTTGTGTGCTGCTGCCGCCCTGCAACATGGGGTTGGCACCATGTATCTGCCTATTGCTGAACCTTTTGCATTTGTGTGCTGCTGCCGCCCTGCAACATGGGGTTGGCACTATGTATCTGCCTATTGCTGGACTTTTTGCATTTGTTGGCACCATGTATCTGCCTATTGCTGGACCTTTTGCATTTGTGTGCTGCTGCCTCCCTGCAACATGGGGTTGGCATCATGTATCTGCCTATTGCTGGACTTTTTGCATTTGTGTGCCGCTGCCGCCCTGTAAAATGGGGTTGGCGCCATGTATCTGCCTAATGCTGGACTTTTTGCATTTGTTGGCACCATGTATCTACCTATTGCTGGACCTTTTGCATTTTGGGGCTGCTGCCACCCTGTAAAATGGGGTTGGCAACATGTATCCATCTATTGCTGGACTTTTTGCATTTGTTGGCACCATGTATCTACCTATTGCTGGACCTTTTGCATTTGGGTGCTGCTGCCGCCCTGCAACATGGGGTTGGCACCATTTAACTGCCTATGGCTGCACCTTTTGCATTTTTGTGCTGCTGCCGCCCTGCAACATGGGGTTGGCACCATCTATCTGTCTATTTCTGGACTTTTTGCATTTGTTGGCACCATGTATCTGCCTATTGCTGGACCTTTTACATTTGTGTGCTGCTGCCGCCCTGCAACATGGGGTTGGCACCATCTATCTGTCTATTGCTGGACTTTTAGCATTTGTTGGCACCATGTATCTGCCTATTGCTGGACCTTTTGCATTTGTGTGCTGCTGCCGCCCTGCAACATGGGGTTGGCACCATGTATCTGTCTATTGCTTCACTTTTTGCATTTGTTGGCACCAATTATCTACCTATTGCTGGACCTTTTGCATTTTGGTGCTGCTGCCACCCTGTAAGATGGGGTTGGCACCATGTATCTGCCTATTGCTGGACTTTTTGCATTTGTTGGCACCATGTATTTGCCTATTGCTGCTCCTATTGCATTTGTGTGCTGCTGCCGCCCTGCAACATGGGGTTGGCACCATGTATCTGCCTATTGCTGAACCTTTTGCATTTGTGTGCTGCTGCCGCCCTGCAACATGGCGTTGGCACTATGTATCTGCCTATTGCTGGACTTTTTGCATTTGTTGGCACCATGTATCTGCCTATTGCTGGACCTTTTGCATTTGTGTGCTGCTGCCTCCCTGCAACATGGGGTTGGCATCATGTATCTGCCTATTGCTGGACTTTTTGCATTTGTGTGCCGCTGCCGCCCTGTAAAATGGGGTTGGCACCATGTATCTGCCTATTGCTGGACATTTTGCATTTGTGTGCTGCTGCCACCCTGTAAGATGGGGTTGGCAACATGTATCCGTCTATTACTGGACTTTTTGCATTTGTTGGCACCATGTATCTACCTATTGCTGGACCTTTTGCATTTTGGGGCTGCTGCCACCCTGTAAGATGGGGTTGGCAACATGTATCCATCTATTGCTGGACTTTTTGCATTTGTTGGCACCATGTATCTACCTATTGCTGGACCTTTTGCATTTGTGTGCTGCTGCTGCCCTGCAACATGGGGTTGGCACCATTTAACTGCCTATTGCTGCACCTTTTGCATTTTTGTGCTGCTGCCGCCCTGCAACATGGGGTTGGCACCATCTATCTGTCTATTTCTGGACTTTTTGCATTTGTTGGCACCATGTATCTGCCTATTGCTGGACCTTTTACATTTGTGTGCTGCTGCCGCCCTGCAACATGGGGTTGGCACCATCTATCTGTCTATTGCTGGACTTTTTGCATTTGTTGGCACCATGTATCTGCCTATTGCTGGACCTTTTGCATTTGTGTGCTGCTGCCGCCCTGCAACATGGGGTTGGCACCATGTATCTGTCTATTGCTTCACTTTTTGCATTTGTTGGCACAACGTATCTGCCTATTGCTGGACCTTTTGCATTTGTGTGCTGCTGCCGCCCTGCAACATGGGGTTGGCACCATGTATCTGCCTATTGCTGGACCTTTTGTTTTACATTTGTGTGCTGCTGCCGCCCTGCAACATGGGGTTGGCACCATGTATCTGTCTATTTCTGGACTTTTTGCATTTGTTGGCACCATGTATCTGCCTATTGCTGGACCTTTTGCATTTGTGTGCTGCTGCCGCCCTGCAACATGGGGTTGGCACCATGTATCTGCCTATTGCTGCACCTTTTGTTTTGCATTTGTGTGCTGCTGCCGCCCTGTAAGATGGGGTAGGCACCATGTATTTGCCCATTGATTTATCATCTGCATCTGTTTGCTGCTGCCACCTGCTAAATGGGTCAGGATCAATGGATGTAATCACCTTGTACTTCTCTTTTTGCACTTTGCGTAATATATTACCTTCTGCACGTTTCTGTGATGTTGGAATTCACTTCGTAGGCTCCTTTTCTGTAACCTGAAGCACTGAAACTAAGTTTAAGCGCCTAGATAGCTTAGGGTTTTGCGCGCTATACAAATAAACAAACAAACAAACAATGTTGTTTTATTCTAGGTTAAACTTTAACATAAGCATTTTCATTCTTTTCAGACTAACTTTGTATGTCTATTTTATGATTTGTATGAGAGACCCATTTGGCGTTGTGAGGTTTTGCATACTTGCATATTGTCCATTCTTTCTTTGTAGCTCGCTAATAGAAAGAGTTTGACGCTGGTTAATGTATTAATGTGTGTGCGTGTCTGTTTCAGGGGCTGCCTACGTTTCTGTGCTTGTGCATTACACAGAATATTGTTTATTTTGCAGTGTATTTTTCATTTGGTTTTGTCCCTCCGATTGTACTGTGCATGTTAGATAGCCTACAGCATGTTGGGTGCTGGAATACTTTTCATTGTTAATGTTTATGTCCATCCAACCCTACTGCAAATGTATATTTCTTTTTTTTTAGGTGATCTGTGAATGATGGGATACTTTATGGCAAAATCTATTGCCAGGTAGGCAAGTGGATCTGTGCCCACAGGCCAGAAGGGGTGGCAGTGCAGGCCGGGGCAATGCAGCAGACAGGCAACACACACTTTAACCTTAGCCATTGCCTTTCTCTGGCTGCCTAGGCAAGGCTGCACAGTGGTTTTTGGGTATCTGAGGGAGGCCCAGGTCATGTGAACCACTGAGGTGCAATCTGGAAACAGGAAGAGGTCCAGGGGATGTGAGGAAAAAGTATTGGTGGAGCAGTGAATTATGGGCACAAGCCCCAAAAGTGTCTGGGGGACAATGTAAACCATACAGGAGAGGAGACCAAGGGCCCTATTCCATGTGAGGTACACTAGAAATGCCTCTAGAAATGTTTGAACTGCGTGGTTCAACTTGAGCTTGGCCACAGTCACATGGCCTGCCAAGGACCAAATAGGGATCAGGACGAGATCTGGGGAACGCTGGACGAGGGAGCAGGTAGTTGTGAATAATACGCATAAAAGGATCAGAAGGACAACATGTTAAGTGCCTATTTTTTGTTTCCATGAGTAATCCAGGACAATTGGCAATCTGAACCTTCTCTTTCTCCCTATTTGGTCCCGGTGCTCTGACTATTTATGTTTTTATTTTCCCCATAATGCACACTTTCTTACACTGTTAATAACGTATTTCCAAGTGAGGAATGCACATTCTGAAGTTAAGTTAAACAGCTCTGATATAAATATATATGACTGAGTGGGAGGTGATGGCGCAAATAAAGGCTACATGAGAGACATGAAGAATGTGTATACTCGCATATTAGCCAATAACAAACAGGTAAGAAGAGCGGAGGTCTTCCTTAGACAATGGGTGCTCCAATGTGACAAGCATCCTGTCTATATACATATGACTGTGGGATATACAGAGCTATGATCAAATGGCTTTTCCTTGTTCATCCAAGAATTTGAAAACTTAATTTATCACAATTTAGAATTCGCCCGATCCTCTTTCCTATAATCTTCAACTCATATGTTGCGACCTTGGGCAAGTTTGCCATGAATATGAACCTTTAAATTCGTATCTATGCTGATGATTCTCATCTTATATCAGCTGAATGCCGAAGAAAATGTTTCTCTTTCCACTGACTACACGTGGAAAGGCCTGTGTTCGATGGCTCACCACTGTCTTGAGCTGAACCCTCCAAAGGCAAAATGTGTTCTTCACTCTGCATCCCCCTCTGCGCTTCCCATACAGGAATGAAAGTCACCTCCTCAGACCATAGAATCTCTCATACTACAGTTCTCAACAACTGATCAATTTCCACATTCAAGTGTTCCTGTCAATAAATCTGCACATCGACATCCACGTAAAAAATGTTGCTAAAAGCAACCAGTTTCAATTCTTGTGATGGGGATCATTAAGCATCTTATCCCAAGTCAAACCTCTGCTCAGTGGTCCCAACCCATGTAACCTTTAGTTGCAGCTCTGTTAAAGGCCTAATTACAGGTATCTGGAAAAGTCTGGCACCACTGAAAGTGAAACATCATGTTGTTGCTTGTTTGATGTCAGGCACACATCACATCACGGGCACGCATCAAATGTCAACTTAGTTCTCATCACCCTACGTCCAGGGACGTCATTTCACCAAAATGCCTGGGGTAGCGGAAGTGACATCACAGGATCCTTGACCTCTGATGACATCACAGGAAGTGGTGTCATCTGACCCCACCCCCGAAGTGACATCATGGGAAGCATGACCTTTCACCCCTTTAATGAGTCTAGCAATTATTGTATAGAATTGCAGAAAAACAAATTATTTGTTATTCCTATTCTTTCTTATTTCGGGTCACTGCTCAAAGTGTTACACTTGAGGAACCCCCTGTTTTCATTAAGAGGCTTCAACATAAATTCCAGCCACTCCAGAAATTCAGAGCCACATGGCACTGGCCACAGCCCAGGAGCTTCAAAGTAAAAAAAATAAAAAAAATTAAAAAAAGGTATTTTTTTTCTTTTTTAGAGGTAGCAAGGGAGAGCACAGGGGTAGCAAGGGAAACCACAGGGGTCGCCTTTGTGACCCCTGATGACCACCCAAATGACATCCCTGCCTGCGTCACATCATTTTGGTGGCCAATTAGGATCAATGCACATTTGAATTGGCATGAATTACACCTACAAGACAATTAACCTTAACTCACAGAAAAACTGGCATATTTAGTATTTTGGGAGAATGCAGGGTCCTTTGCAGCAAGGGAGATATCAGGCACCACTGAAAGCAGAACACCATGTTGCTGCTTGTTTGATCTTGGGCACGCATCACATTCTGGGAACGCATCACATGTCGACCTAGTTCTCATCACCCTGCGTCACATCTTTCTGGCTGCCAATCAGGATCAATGCATATTTAAATTAGCAGGCATCATCTACAAAGCAAGCAGGGCGTGATTCATGGAATATTCTTTGGCGAAAAAAGAGACTTGCGTGTGAAATCACCCGCAAATCCCTGTTCGTCGATTCATGGAAAGCAATACGCTGGGCTTACCTGGGACTTGCAAGGAATCCGCGCCGGTCCCCCACATCACAGCGAGTCGATGAATGCCTCCCACAAGACTCCAAGAAGAGGGTGGGTCGGGCCAATGCACCCTCCTAAAAAGGGGGCAGAAAACGCAGAATGAGGAAGAACAAGCGAAAATGTGGGCGTTACGAGGGTTGTTCCACCGTCAAGCAATAGCCCCGCCCATAAACGCTAAAAATAAACATATTCATGGAATTGAACTAAGAACGTCAGGTTTCGAAAGAGCATGTGCAAATTCCAGCACACCTATGCCACGTGATCGCCAACACAAACATCAATGCGTACCCAAACAAATGCCTATAAAGCACGCAAGACACTCAAAATGAACAGAAACAGTCACGAAGAATGCACCATATGTTGCAGAAATTATCATGGGACACCGCAGGAGGAGGATGACCAAGTCTATGGCAGGTATAGGCTCCCCCATATCATCCTAGACCTGGTCAGGGAGTGGGTAGATGACCTCACATCACCTACCATGTGCTCCCAAGCACTGAGCCCCTTGAAAAAGATGCTCATTACTCTGAATTCTTTGGCCACTGAGTCATTCCAGCAGACCACTGTCATAGAATGTGGTATCGCCCAGGCCACGGAGTCTCGCTGCCTATACCAGGTGTTGGCATGCACAACGCAACCTTCTGTTCGCCAGCATATCTACATGCCCAGAACTCTGGCAAAAAGGCAAGTATTGGTCCATGATTTGTATGAGTGGCGTACTTTCCCCGAGTGCTAGGTGCTATTGATTGCACCCATGTTGCTCTACGTCCACCTAGAGCAACAGAGCACATCTACTGCAACCAGAAACAATGGCACTCCATCAATGTTCAGGTTGTGTGTGATGCCAAAGGCATCATTTCTGAAGTGTATGCCAACTATCCTGGTAGCACACAAGATAGTTACATCTTCAGGCATTACACCGGGCCCTGGAAGCTGGGAAGCATGGCAACAAATGGCTAATTTGCAAGTATGAATGGCCATGCATGCATATGCATGCACGTTATACACAGACCAATAGACACTGACAACAAATGCCAATGACAATTATTCTCACCTCGACAGGGGACAGTGCCTACCCTCTGAGCACATACATGATGACGCCCATACACAACCCCACCACACCTGCTGAGGTAAGATACAACACTGCCCATATTATGACTCTGGGCATAGTGAAGTGCACATTCAGAGTGCTCAAGTCACGTTTCCGCTCCCTTGACCACTCCGGTGGTGTGCTGCTATATGCACCACTAGTAGTCTGCAGGATCATTGTGGCAGCATGTGTCCTGTGCAATGTCGCAACACAGCATGGTGTCCCAGTGGACGTGGTGGTGGCCCACCATCCACACCCACAGGCACCCCTCTTACGTATGGCTGGCAAAGGGCATGTGGAGAGGCTGCACGTACCCAGCTTCAGCAATGTTTTTTCACCTAAAATCCTTCCCCTGTGGAGTGCACACGATCCAGCCAAATCCCAGGTGCTGTTCAATAATGAAAATGGGCCAATCCACTGAACCCTCAAAACCACCCTGAGAATGTGCCCTTGGAAGTGCACATTTGTGTGCATCCATTAGAAGTAAGAAGACATGCATTTGAAGTTTCCAAAAGAAACGCATTGAAGAGAGAGTACACCACTACCATCATGACAGCCATTGAATGAGATCACCCCTTAGGCACAAACAACATCACATATGACTAATTAACATACCCGTCAAATGTGTAACCCCCTAATTCCATAAACTCAACAACCATCATATCTGAGCTGTGAGCCATACATGGCCTCCAAAAGTAACATGTCCCCAAAATCCCAGAAGCACAATGGCATTTTGCTGCAAACCTGTTTGAGAATGTGCATGATGTGCACAAACATGTCCCAATTGTGACAAGTGACATAGGTTCTGGAAACATAACTACAACGCATCCCACCCCAAATGAACCACTGAACAAGAGGTAATTGACAATTGTGACAAAGAGGGCGACACGCCAGAATGGCCACATCCACACATGCAGCAACTAATGTAGCCTTTCTATATGGTTCAAGATAAATGCATGGCCATGCAGTCGACAGTCAAAATTCATCCCATGAAATTTCCATCATTCCCTGACGGAAGGATCTGTAGACAATGAAAAAATGCAAAACTGAGTGCAGCCAACACATCCATGCACCCAAAAAGTACAGACACTCATGCGCCCCTCGGTGACATGCAACACATGCAAACAACAACTCACAAGACAACCATTAACATGTGTCCCAGCACACATGCACCAACACCTGCACACTGCATACAATTTAAACACACAAAACACACACACACTGACAAACAACCACAACCCCCACACTACCTGACCCCCGGAATGCAATGCAGTGAATGTGCATGTCACATATCCCCATTTCCAAGCTGATGGCATATACACAACACACGCATCATTAAACATCCTTGTTGAAAATGAGAATATATCAGAAATGCAGATGATTGAGACCTGAAAAAAAGCAGGGACCCCCCCTTGAAGACAAGCAATGACATGACAAGGCATGCCATCATCAGCATGGTAGTGGGACAGTGCATTGAAAACAGTCATGTGAGCCCATGATGCAAAGCACAAGAAAGCCAGCACACAAATACTCACTTTGTACACTCCAGATAGCATCATGCAGGAGGCAACATTTCACAGAGGCCAATGTCAGACTGAAAGGCTGGCCACTGAGGCAACTGACATGGAAGACATAAGCAAACATGACAAAGCAATGTGAAACTGCAAACAAGGATAAATGCACACAAAAGGTAGGATGTTAGGGAAAAGTGTCAATGCAGACTTCATTGTGACAGCATACAATTGGTTCAATTGTAGATTCAATTGAATCATCAGCACAATGTACCCAGCTGCGGTCAACTTGTAGCTTCAAACACGATGGTGCAGAATGCATTGGACATGCATGGGAAAACACCAATACTGCACAACATAGTGTGCCTGTTCACAAGATAGCATCCCAAAAAAGTGCATCAATGGTGCCATGTTTGTGGATCGTAACTGGGGCTGCACAACATCAATGGGGAACCCTGAGCAAGAGAGTTCAAATGGGCCATCGCACCATTATCCCACAAACATTGCATGGGATGTGAAGTGTCACTCTGTACACATGTGCAAAGGGCAATAAAACACACACCATCACAACCATCAACACCTGTCACAGGCCACAAACAGCTGGTTCCGCCACCCACTCACAACCCCCAAAAAGGCCCACACAGCTGGAACACCCGCAATTTGGAATCTACAACCTGTGGCACCATGAATCCATAGAAACCACACCATGCCCAAACATATGACCAGAACTACACCATGTGACACATGCACCCATGAAGTAGTACCCATGCCCCACAAGTCAAGACAATCTAAAGTGATCACACACAGTGCAAGACTCCTAACCAAACACCACACAAGTGTCTGCAAATGCCCTTCACTTACCTACCAGGGTATCCACCTGCCTTGCATGTGATGCAACCCACCGGGAGATGCATCCCCTAAATGTAAAGACATGCGTAGTAACAACAGAAAGAAACTGCACATCCATGACAACACATGAATGGATGATGAAAATATGCAGAAGGACCACGGGATGCTAGAGGGTGACATGACATAGAATGTGATCTGTCCATTAGTGCAGCATACCACAACAGAGAGAGAGAGGGAAGGCTAAGTGAAAAACACATCAAGGAGCACACTGTATGGAGTGGAGATGGCCGGGGACATGCACTACACCACAGTAGGTGCGGGCACAGCTGAGTAGACCAAGGGAGGAAGGCAGTGACATGAATACCACTTGAAAAACCATCCTGGCATGGTAGCATGCAAAGCGCATATAAGGAAACTGCCAAATGAAGTAAACACAAGGAACAATGACACATGCTCAAGATGCAAGACAGTGCTCATGCTTACCTGCTGACTGAGCCAGCATGGTGTGAGTCCTGCATCATCCCCTCTAGGAACTGTGCCTCGAAATGAGTGAGTGGAGGGCCAGTGACTGGTGGAGGCCACGGGGAGCATGAACGTCAAAGGGTACAGGGTGTCTCCTTCGGGACTGCAGTCACTGCCTCATTATGGCTTATTGAAACAACATGTGACAAGACATTACCACAGGCATAGTACAGTACCATTCACACAGCACAAATGTATCAGGATACACTGAACCCATAGTTACCTGCACATGCTTTCCTGAGCACCACCATGCAAACATGCAAGTTGACCTCACTGTGCATGACTGCATGTCCACCACTGCATATGTCATGGCCTTGAGAGGCCAACTGCACAACTCAAGTTAAAAGGTTAAATAGAAAAACAAAATAAGAAAAAAAGGAACCCTGAAAGGGCAACTCAAAAATAACATGGCAACATCCAGGCCTAGGGTTCTACAAAAGGGACAAAACTGAAGAAAAAAAAAATCCATCATGGACAGGGGTTTGGGGGGTCGACCCAGTAAGGGGGGTGGGGCGGTAGGGTGCATGTCAATGTCAACATCCACATGGGTGGACTTAAAATAAAAAAATAACCAATATACCCTCCATGTGCTCATGAACCGCACAGCAAGGGTGGACCAGGAGGCATGTCTGTGCTGGCACTCCTACCCTCTGTTGAATCTGCAGGTGTAAGTGCTGCTGGAGACTGACCATACAGTGCCATGGCCTGGTCCTCAGTGGCTGCCACCAAGCGTGACACTGTTGAATGCACCAGCAAACTGATGGCTGTGAGGACTCTATGCACAACCTCAGGAGTGGCACAGAATTCCTCAAAGATTGTCTGTCTCAATGCAAACACCACCTGGTGGAACAGTCTTCTGGTGGCTGCATGTTCCTCACAGACTGCAGTCCTGTGGACCAACATCTCACGCTTCAGGGCATCCCTGTGTGCCCAACCCTTTGCAAGCAAGGAACCCTGCAGACACTGCAGATCTGCCCTTTTGCACCTGATGTTGGCCTCCATGCGCAGTCTTTGGGAGCAGCCTGTGGACCGCATGAGCTGTTGTGCCACCTGTGTTGCTGGGGGGTCATGGAAGTGACCACCCTATTCATGTCCTCAGCCAACCTCTGAAAGGCATCACCCTGTCGGTGTTTGGAATGCAATATCTGCTGCTTCCACTCTGTCTGCCCAGCCTGCACACGTCCCCCACGTGTGCAGGGCCCACGTCTGCCGTTGCAAGGGAGCATGGCCCTTGCGCTGATGTCCCTGTCTTTGGCTGCAGGTCTGCAACCCTCCCTTGGACATCTGTCCCAGGACCAGAAAGCAATACATGGGAAGGTGGCCTTGCAGCCATAACCACTGCAAGACGGGGGCCACCACTGACTGGCCTTGTGAAGGCACCTGACCCCCTGCAGACCCACTAGCCCCAACTGCTCCACTCATTGGTGCACTCACCTCCACCAGTATTGAGGTCTGCACATCTGGTTCAGCATCAGAGCCAGCTGAGTCCACAGAGTCAGAAGAGTGTGCAGCACGGCTGAGGATGGTCTGGAATACCAGTGGGTTCTCACGGTCTGCAACACAACACCCTCCACTGGTGGTCTGATGCACCAAAAACTCATCTTCATACTTCTCCTCTGCATCTGGTGCATCAGCACCTGCACATGGACAGAAGAAGACATGTGGAATGTGTCTACAGTAAACATCTGAATCACACTGCTGTCATGCAACAAAATGCAGGGCATGTAGTTATAAGAAATACAGCATCCACACACTATGGCCAGTAAGCAATGGGATCATGGCATATGTAGACTGGCCACAAATACCCTACTCAGGGCCATTCTGGCAGTGGACACATCGTCAACCACCAGGGTCTTTAAGAAACAATTTATGGGCCATGGTACCGGCCACTGTTGACTAATACCAGATAAATGGTGATGAACATGTGTCTTTGTGATGTGCAATTACATTACATGGCAACAGGCAGCCACACATATCCACATACAAGACTGCAGCCATCACATGACACAACAGTGTTGTCTTGGTACAGGGACTGGAGACAATGAGAACATGTAGTAAGTTTGGGAAACAGGAAATGGTCCCAGGTGATGTATGGATGTAAGAGGACCTCATAGGCAAGGTCAGTGAAGTGGAGAGAGTAAGTTAATGGAGTTGTAGATAGGAACAAGGTACAGTGACCCATAAGAGGGAGAGGGGCGTGGGCCCATGTAGTGTGGGCTGAGTGTGGGAGGGTAACAGGGAGCAGGCGTCACAGAGATTTGCCTCTGGAGTCATTGCCATTGGGCGGCAGAGATGTGTACAGTCTGAACATATGCACACTCACTCAGTGCACAACATTAAGTGTAACTAGGATTTAGGACACATGCATATGTCTAGCAGAGCAGAGTCACTCACATCAAGGATGCAGCAAACAACTGTGCACATTGTGGTATCATGTTGCTGATGTTGGGGGGGATGCTTGTGGGGGATGAGTAGTGTCACACGGATATGTTCCACTGATGTACACCACTTGGTTTGTATTCACTTATGTGTCCACTGGACAGGAGTCAGTTCACCACATGACATGGTTCACCCAGGTCAGTCATTGCAATGCAGCCAGATGTAAACCACAATTATACATCTTGGTGATGCATTACTTCAGAAACTCAGGATGCACTATGTTGGTCACTCACTGGATGTTTCCTCATAATTTTTCAGGCCTCCCATGCCTTGCACCTGCTCCAGTAGTATGATTTGGCTCATAGCCTCTTCATGCTTATTCAGCTCCTCCTCCTCTGGTGATCCCCCTCCAGTTGTCATAGCCGAGCCCAGGTTGACACTTAGCCTGTGCTCGCTGTGACGGGGACGATCATTCCAGTTCTTCACTACCTGTGCAGCAGTTTGCTTCTCAAACCCTAAGGCTTTGATCTTGTCTGTGACATGCTGCCAATACACCATACGTTGAGCAGTTGTATGGGTGCTCCCAGGGTGCAGGCACATGTCACTGTGGTGAATGGTCACGTAGTCCATGAGGATCTGGAGTTCATCATCATGGAAGTTCTTCTTCCTCAAAGTGCCAGTTTCCTGTGCCGTGTTATGGGGTAGAGCCTGTTCCTGCTGTGCAGGCTTTCCCTTCTTGCCATGATTGACATGAGGTGTTGGTGCCACCCCTGTGTGGCTTTGACCACTTTGGGGTCCAGAGGCCGACCACAAGTGGCCTGGGGCATGGCATGACCTCCTGGGGCTAGGGCATCTCGTTCCACAGAACTTCCCTGGCCCCTTGGGGCTTGGACAGCTTCTCCCACAGCATGTCCCTTCCCCTTTTGGGCTTGGGATGTTGCTTCCACAGCACGTCCCTTACCCTTTTGGGCTGGGGCAGCTGGTACCACAGCACATCCCTGACAACCTGGGGCTTGGGCAGCTGCTTCCACAGCACGTCCCTGACTCCCTGGGGCTTGGGCGGCTGCTTCCACAGCACGTACCTGACCTCCTGGCCCTTGGGTAGCTGATTCTACAGCATGCCCTGAACCCAGCCCCGTCTGCCCCCTTTCCTTCTTGGGACCTGTCCACTCATGTCACAGGTGTAACTGCAATATGAAGGCACACCAAGTTATTTTTGCGGAGGGTATTTGTGAGGGGGCAGTCTACTTGATGTGAGACGTAGTTCTGTGGTCCAGCAAGGTACCCAGAAAACCAAATAAATGCGTACACTGTACCATGATAGCTTCTGAAATAACAGAAAAGTGGACCACGATATGCAGTGGCACCCACCAACACAAGAAAATGCATACGCAAAACCCAGAAAGCTACAAGAAATGTAAAAATAGTGGTATGCGATACACAGGGGCACAAAGAGAATAAACAAATGCGTACGTGACTCACCGTTAGCCTCGCAAAAAACAAAAGTAAATGAGCCAAGGAGTTGAGGCAAATCCCTCCCCAAAATAACAAGTACGTATGGTACCTGAAGAGAACGGAATGTGTGGCACCCCAAAATACACATTTAGTACACTTGTCTGTCTTCTTCCCTTTGACGCACGTTCAGAGATGCTTTTCCTTATCTATTCCTGACTATGGCGTAGGTCGCGCATGTTAGACGCTGAGGGCCTTTCCTGTTTTCATGTGTCCACGCTTTTCTCGGTTTTTATGTTTTCACGTGCAAAGTCCTTTCACTCTGTTCCCCACGCTCCTGCCTCCATGCCATTTTACTTGCCTCCTACTGCCCTGCGCTGCCTCCAACTTTGCCAGCTGCTGCTGCCTATACAGTGGGTGTGCCTGCTGCCCATCTGCACTGCGTTTGGAATGCCTGCTGTTCAGCCACTGCTTATGCTCCTGTCTCTGACCCTGTGAACACTTAAGCTGCGTTGTTGGACTCCCACCATGCCATTCTACCACCACCACTCCACAGCCTATCTCCAGGACCACCTTGCCCACCCAGACGTGCCCCTGGCGTTGCCATATCAACACCATCATCATCTGTCCAGAGTGCCAACCCCATGGCAGCGAGGCAGAGGGCTGTCAACTTCAGCGCCAGTAAAGTTGACATCCTGGTGGTGAAGGTCCCGAAGCATCATGACGTTCTCTTCAACCCAGTGATACAACATGGCAAGGAAGGACATCAGCAGATCTGGGACGGGATCACGGATGCCATCAACCTGGAGAGGGTGACAGTCCGCAGATTCAAGAACGTCCATAAACTCTGGGACGATCTGAAATCCAGGACCCACGGCAAGGCACTGTGCTACATCAAGGCCAGTGCTACCACAGAGGGGCACCATGCACGCAGGTGCAGGTTGTCGAGCAACAGCATGCAGGTCCTGGAGAGGTCTACCCATTGCTGTATTCCCACGTCTGTGAATTACGACAACGTCTGGAGTCGACTGGTGAGTAGGTATGTGGTGCACTGCTCTACGGTGCATATGTGTTGTGCAGGTTCCTGCATGTTGGCAGTGACCCCCTTGGGCTTGCAGCACGTATGTTTCTGAGACTGATGTCTGCATGCATGCCCCAGACATTTCTCCCCATGTGTGCATTCAGAGATATTCAGTTTTGAAATGTACTCTTACTTGCATTGTGTTGTAGTGCTGTCTTGCAGACCGTACACATGCAATGACACCTGTGTCTGAGATATGCCAGGATGGCAAGTGTGCCAGTTAAGGTAGTGGTGCTCACATCATGTGCATGCATGATGCTCATGTGTATGTTCCCACAATGGGAATGTGTGACTAGGCATCACTCACGCCTGGATGAAACAGGTGCTTCGGATGTCTGGCTTAGTCACGTTGAGGCATTGCAGTTCCAGGGACTCTGATGTGAGTGGTCATGGCACTGCTTGGGCACTCTGAGTTGATGTGTGTGCATGACATGTGCATGTGTTTGGTGCTATGGCATGCTCACATGTGCATGTGCAATTGATGCATGTGTGTATAGTAGACGCAATTGCCTGGTTGTGACTGTGGCATGTAGTGTGATGTGATTGTGTGGAGTGATGGCCAGGCATGTGTCTACATGGCCATGCTGGGTGTGGTGCCAGTATGGTTGGCCACTGGTGGCCATGATTCAACCGTGTGTCTTGTAGACAGTGTCCATTGCGGTGGCCGCCACTTCTGTGCTCCAATGCTTTATATGTGTGTATATCATTCGAGTTAGCTCCCTGTGCACCCATATGCTATGTCTACAATGGATGTGCATCCAGTTGCAGTTGGCTCAGGTCAACCTTCCAGTAGGGTCATGTGATTCATCTTGGTATGTGGCTGTGCAATGGCCACATTGTGCTGCTGTTACATTAGGATGTGCCATTTATGTCTTTCACATCGTGCCTTGGTTGTTGTGTCTGCATGGATGTGGATTGCATGTCCATGTGTGTGGATGTGGAGGTTGACGGTTGTTCCTTTGACAAGAAATGTTCCTGTGAATGTTGGTGATGCCACACCGGCTTTGGTGCAGTACACTGCTGCTGCTGTTCTGTGTCTCCTTTTCCACAGTTGCATCTGATGAAGAGGGCGGAAGCAGTGCTGTGGAGCATGGATGCAGGGATGACTCCACCAGACAGAGGTGCGAGCCCCAGCCATGCCCACGTGTCAGCTCATCTTCGAGTTGTGATGTGGCTGTGGCAGCGCCAGTGACATCCAGCATGGCTGCTGGGCTTAAGTCCAAGAAGGTGAATGTGGGAGGCGACTCCTCAGCAACAGTGGGGCCATGTGATGCCACACAGGGGCCATTCATGGCGGAAGATGCCCCAGAGTAATCCAGGTTGATGGAGGGTGTGGCCATTGCAGCACAGCCCATTGGGTCAGGTGGGGTGTTGCTTGCTGCAGTCCTGTCCGAGGGGCATGAGGCTGTGCAGGCCACTGTGGAGGTGCCTGTGCAAAATCCTGTCCCTGGCCCATCGAATGCAGCAGTGTGTGCCTGCCAGGATGCCTCCACCCAGACCGACGCCCCCTTGTCGGCTGGTGTGTCCACCCAGACCGACACCCCCTTACCAGCTGTTGTGTCCATCTGGGATCATGTGCTGCCCCTGCTGCCTCGGTTTACAAGGCAGACAGGTGTCATTCGTAAAGATGGCAGGCTAATTGTAGTCTGCTTGCCCAACATCACAATGAGCCATACCGCCTTGTGGCCTTGATTGCAGCAGGCCTGTTCCCTGGTGGACTCCATGGGCTGTTCACTGCTGCAACCACCTCCTCGTCTTCCTCCTCTGTGCACCAGTCGTCCTCCAAGGTCCCTTTCCAGCCAATATACCAGCAGGGCCCCCTGTTCACCAGTCGCACCTGTAGAGGTACAGTCAGACATTCTCACTCCAAGCTCCGCCCCTATATTACCTATATGTTGGGAACCAGAGATGACTACATGTGCAGTTCAGTCAATGTACCAATACAGCAGAGAACCTTTGAGGCAAGATATCCTTTGAGAAAACCATACCTAACTGCACAAAGACACAGTATTCTTTTGGATGAAGTACCGGAAGAAATGTGCATTTGAACAAAGAAAGGAGCCTGATGACATCATATGACATAGGAGGTGATGTATTTAGAGGCTGGATGGAGAGAAGAAATGTAACAGTATTCTCTAAGGATTGAAGAATAGATGGTACAGATAAGCAACATTTTGGGCTCAAGATGAAGATGCTCATGCTAAAGAAATGCTGGAAAAATGTCTAAATCAGTTTACACGTGTACAGTGCTGAAAACGCAAGTAGGGAAAAGTATTCATAAGGCTTGCTACGTAGTGAATTAGATTGCGGCGATGCGCCAATGTATATATATAGGAATGTATATAACCTGGATGTTCTACAACACACTTTATCAGGCCTGAAAACCTCATGAACAGGAAAATACTTTCAAATGAGTGGCACAGTTAGAAATTACTGATGGCATGGTAAGTTTCAGCGAAGATGGGGCTGGCCCAGAACCAAGGAAATTAGACCACAGTGAAACTAATGCCTGTCGAGAAGGCTACAACAAACGTGAGAAAGGAACACGCTTCTGTTTGAAGCAGCTTGAAAAAAACACTAAAGGTTTTATGCAGTTCATCATTTAATAGAATTAAATGCTGCAAAAGACTCGAAAAGAGTGGCCTTCAAGTCACACGGGGGAGAGCAAAATAGCCTGGGTCGGGCTGTGCCAAAACTAAAAGACAGAGGGAAGCTATACTCCCTTTATTTCCCAGGCGAAGTCAACAGTCACAAGGCCAAGTTCAAAAGCCTCATGGACTGAAGGTGTGTTAATTGGGGGGGAGCATGATCACGCTGAGCTTCCATGCACCTGGGATGGTAGTCTGCGTGCTGCTAGCATGTGGAATATTCCAGAGGGGTACAAGGGTGCAAAACAAATAATAGAGGGCAGTGTAATGAAGAGCCCTATAGTTCGAAGAACCGATTGATCGCCGTGTATTTAATGACGACAATGGCGACCAGTTATTGGTGGTGGGTTCTGATGCCCACCTGACTTAGGTACTGTAAGGATATTTGGCGTGTTACAGCACAGAGTACGGCACTACTGCACATGATCAATTTGTAGCATGTTTTTTTTATGCAGCACCACTGCATGGGTTTGGTGCACTGCTATGATGCAGTTGTTTCAAGCTATGTGTTGCCAGTGTAACATGGACATATAAGTAAGGGCAGGTTATTCAGTCAAAAACGATTTTTACATATAAAATGCAAATACATTTTTCACAGTTAAAAGCACACATCTGTATCTTCAAAATGCACACCATTTCTCACCTGAAATGCCTATGTTGCAAGAGACACATTTGGTAATTAACAAACTAATATCACTAACAAGATTTATAATTATAACTCATTAATAAAAGAATGTGTCTTCACTGCAAAAAGAGGCAGACTCTGAAAATCAGTTTTAAACACACATTCAAGTTTTTTTTTCTTCTTCTTTGCCTTCCTGTGCTCTGTCCACAGTACCTGCAGGAAGCAAAGACTTCGAATAAGCAGGAAATCAGCTTGTTACAGTTGCAACTGTACAAGAAGAACCATTGTTAAAAGTAGGAGGATAGAACGTGATTGATTCTGATTGGAGCACGTCACATCAAGCATCATGTTGGAGGCTGTGACTAGTGCTTTGCTGCAGAATCTGGGGGAAGAAAGAGAGAGACATCTTGACACAGCTCGAAGAAGGACGGGGTTGACAGCTGGGGAGGCCTGATTCCTAAAGCAGATTCAAATTGGTTGCAGAGACTGGCTTTTCCAGTCAACAAGTCCCAGTTTGAGTGACGGCAGATGCTTGTCCTTGCTGGGTTAACCCCTCCAGAAGGCGAACAGCCAAAGAAGTTACATGCTGAATAAGCCTGGTAATTATCTCGCTGAGGTGTGGGGGCTGAGTGTGTACGAGAATATTCAGTCAGTGTAGGAAAGGAGATTCCTGTGCTTTACTCACGTGTTTGATGTTGCAAATTGAGTTCTTGTCTCTGCCGCTCTCTTTTCAGTGTATCACAGATAATGCTGTTACTGTGCTATTTGATTTATTTCTGTAAAGAGTGAGATCGTGTTTAAATGCAACTTTTATAATACACAAAAATATCTGAAAGCAGACGGGTGGTGTGTTTTATATTTACCAATACAGTGCTGATGATGTGGGGAGATGTTTAGACAATGCAAATGTCATTTTCAAGGTAGCTAAACATAAGATTTGGCTGCAGCCGTGTGCACAATGTAATTCAGTATGAGCAATTATAACTAACTGTGTGTGTTGTAGTCTGCCGGAGGTCTATGAGTCGGCAAAAAGGGAGGCCCGGGACATAGTTCACTACCGTATATAAGATAGTGAAAATACCACATGATAGCTCGCTGCCGTAGATAAGACAGAGAGAGATTGCCCATGGTGGCACACTAAAAATGAAAATGTGGTGTTCCTGAAATGCAAGCCTGAGTTCTCTCTAGTGATTACACGAAAAATCTAAACAAAAATAAGGAGTTCTGGATATTGGGGCCACAAATAAAACAAGGGAATTATGCTCACCAAAATACCACCAACCACGCATACCAACCACGCATGTCTGTGTGCTGAAATAATGCATGTCCACTGTATTATTGTTGTACATGGCCCAATCTGAATACAAGGAGTGATTGTTGCAAAATTATTTTTCGGCGGTAAGAAAATACCGTCAGGCCCCAAATCTCCACAAAAATACCCAACATATTTATGGTGCGTTGCAGGCCGGGAAAATGATCATAGAGTACCTACTGGGCGTGGCAAGCGTGTCTCACACTGCCATTTGCACATTAAAGGGAACCCATTTTATAACAGCAGTGTGCCAGTAAAAACGAATTTCAGAATGTCACAAAGGAAAACCACATTTTCAGACCTAGTGCAATATTTAGAGGCAAAGTTGTTTGCACATGGGATGTGCTCGTCGAACAGTACCTTAGAATGGCGTGACCGCATTCAGGGTGAGGTGCAGAAAGAAAAACTAGACAATATTTTTGCAGAAGGCAGCATAATTCAGGTCTGCCTTACAAGATTATTGAATGCAGCCGATAAAAGTGCAGAGAAAGACTGTTCAATACGGCTATGCGGCAAAATATGGTTTATTTTGAATAGGTCCCTGCGAATGCAGGAAAATGATACCCAGCTAATTAACAGGTTAAAGACTGAATTAGATGGGGCAAGTAAAAATCAGGAAATGTTAAGAGCAGAATAGGATGTATGCCAAAAAGACATGCAATTAAAATGCAGAGACTTTGATGCTCAGTTATCCAAAAGCAAGAAACAATTTGAGGATAGTGAGCAAGAATTGGTACACTTAAAAGCCTTAGTGGACCACATTAGACAGGATAAAGATGAGGTTGTTTCAGAAATGCAGATTTTTATAAAAAGAACATTGTGAAAAAGAATGTGATCTCCAGAGTGCAGAAAAAGAAATGATTAAATTGACTCAAGAAAGAGACAAGAGAAATAAAGAGTTCAATGAATGCCAAATGCAAATGTGCGACATGCAGGAGGTGATTAATAAGATGAGTGATGAAAACAACTATTTGCAAAATGAAGCAAACAGACTCCTTAAAAAGTGTAAGGACTTAGAACAGCAAATGTGCATTCCCAGGTCCCAGGAGAGGCGGCAGGGTACCACATTCAATGGAGTGGAGGTGAATTCTAGTTCTGCCCAAAGAGCTAGTGCTCCAGTGACTGGGCCGGTGACTGAACTTGGTTGCAGCGCCCTTGGGGGATTTTATACTCCCATTGGGGGCAGCCACCAATCTCATACACCTGAAAACAGGATTGAATCACAAAGTAGTGCAATTCCATGCATTGCAACAAGTAGCCCCATAAAAATAATGAAATCCATTAAAGCCCTGATCAAACCATTTAAAAGGGGAGGTGAATGCTGCATTGAGGATCACTTAGAAGTGGTGCATGACATTTTTAAAGCACAGTAGAGACAATATTTTCATTTAACTTTAGATGCCCCGATGGCCAGCATCATAAGGGGATTAAATGAACAGCAGAATATGACCTGGGTGGAGTTTGAAAAAGAAATTAGGCGTCATTTTTCTCCTTTTCAGTCATTACAGGAGGCAAAGAAAGTCGCTTACACAATCACTGCTGGACCTAATACATCCCCTCGCCAATTTTTACAAGACTTAAAAAGAGCATTTTCTCGCTTTGATGTATCTTTTGACCCAAATTCCAATGAGTTTAAAACTGCATACTTCTATGGGCTAAAGAATCATATCCCAATTGGTCCGTGAATTTGACCGTGACAAGTCCCTTGAATGGATTGTACATCAAAGCACAAAACTATATGAGGTACTCTATTGTCAGGGTAGAGAAAGTGATAAAATGAAAGATACTAGACCTAACTCTAAAGAACCCTCAGTCACAGTAATGGAAATCAGGTCAGCCAAAATGTCCCTTGAGTCTGCTCAAAGCCAAGGTAAAAATAATGTGACACCTGAACAAAGGGGTAATCAACAAAGATCGCCATTTCCTGTACCAATGTTCCAATCACATGATCCTAGTAATAGGGAGAGCTACATAAGCCCTAGGTATTTAGGGGACAGACCCCGGGTAGGATATCGGCCTGATATGGCAGGTATGAACAAAATCAAGATCAAAGAAATGATGGTCCCTACCAGTCATTGGGGACACAGAGCAGATTTGATCCCAACACCATGATATACGGTAATCAGGCTAGACCCCGATATGTGGATCGATCTACTGATAATGGAAATCAACATAGGGGCCAGTACCCACAATCTGAGAGACAGAACATGAGGCAAAACATGAACTACAATCCACGTCAGTACAATGATTCCCCACCAGGGGACTATAATCAAAGGATGGGTGCACCCCGCTCCCCTCCACAAATTAATCAAGAGTTCAGAAACCATCCCAACAGACATCAATCACCTGAGAGGTATCAGAATAGATCCAATCAGGGGGAAAACAACCAATATCGACCTAGGCCACAGAAAGAGGATTCTAGAGAGATGGAAAGGTTCCAGTGCCTTGAGGCCCAAGTGAAAATGTTAGCTGAGCAAATAGGAAAGCTCTATACAGCACAAAAACAACCATCTAAAGAGGGGGCTGATGGCCCTAGCAATGACAGGGGGGCTTCTGAGAAGTGACTAAGTACTTATAACACCTGCAGTGCCAAAAAGACAGATTGCCCTGATGTAATTTTGCATAATGATTCTGAGATGCCTAATGATTTAAAAGTGAAAGCACCAATAAATGAACATGTAACAGAAAATGCAAATACTTCTAAAAAAGAGGTACGGTTTAACCTAGAACTAAATCAAACATTGAAGATTTGTGCAAATAAAAAAGAAACACCTGGAATTCCAAAAGAACAAAGAGACAGATTTAAGAAAAATGACTCATGCATGAGGAATACCAGTGAACAGGGAGTAAGTGAGGATGCTATAGCTCCATCCCTGCAAAGAAAAAGTGGTTAGGGCGGGCACCGCTGAGTTTCTTTTTGCATTCGTATGGCTACTAGTTAATTAGAACAGGCGATTAATGGCGTCACCAAGTAAACCAGTATACACTATACTGGGTGTACCGAAGAGTTGCATAAATGTCTGATGGGAAAGAATTGCCATCAGACCTTGGGTCGCCAATTGTAGTGAAGACTACTGAAGGAAATTAAATTCATTCATATTAAGTAAATAGATACGTTGTAGAAAATTGTGCCTGAAGGCACAAAAATGCTCTTGAAAAAAATGTATCCAAAACAAAACTTTTAGTAAATTTATTCTTTACTTCATTTGTTAAGAAGAAGCAGAAATGATGTGCCAATGCATTTCGGACCTATACTTGGTCCTTCATCAGGGCGAATTTCATGGCAGGCCCCAGTTTGGATGAAATCTCTGTACACTTCCAAGATTACAGGATTGTCCAGCTTCTTCCTTTGCAAAAGACAGCACAGCTGGACAGTTTTAGCCACATCGTCAAATCCTCATTCCTAGCTACGGTAGTGCAGAAAGGTTACATTCAAGCTGCGCTCTCATTTGGAGGAGAAAGTCTTAATGAATGGCTGACTGTCACGTAGTTTGTCTGGATAAGAGTATAGAGTTGTTCCTGGCAAATATCAAATAAAAACTGAATAATGAGAAAATCCAAAGAGGTTTTCATGAAAGCGCTATGCCAAGTCCTGGGCAGGGAAAACTCCATGGACTTAGACTTAAGAGAGTTTTGACACCTGACAGGCCAGGAATGGCAAACTGTGGACTTGGGTGACTAGTCAGTGATCCATCCCTGGGCAATCAAAACAATGACCAAACACAGGTAGAAAAAGGAAATACTCAAAAGGAGGGTACGGGTCAATCACCTGAAGAATTCTTTGAGCCACATATTTTTGAAGAGGCTGAAAGGGCTGGTATCACACTAAAAGATCACAAATGCACAGAATTAAACAATGACAAATTGCTGAATGATGTTGTTACACATGTTCAGTTGGAAGGTTGTAATGTGGTCTCTGATGTTACCCAGATGGATGGGCGAACAGTGGCCACACTCCAAAAAACCTCTGATCATGGAGAAATGAATAAAGTCTCTCGCGCAGAAATGGGTAAAAAGGAGGGAAAAATGTCTTTCCATTTACCAATGTGCTTAGCCAAAAGTGAAAAAGGCCTGAGAAAGGTGAGCCCTGAAATCAGTAAGAATTCATACTTCTTATGTGTATTAGAGGAAGTTGAGGACAGATATTATGCACCCATCACTGTAGAAGAAAAATGCCACACATTTGCTATGATTGACACTGGCGCACAGGCCACAATTATGTCCAAGGAGCTGGTAAAGAGTATCAATGAAGGGAGACCCCCACAGAGTCAGATCACTGTGAAGGAAAATCAAGGTCCAGTGCATAACTTTAATGGGGAGGAGGTGCCCATCATAGGTGTAACTGAGGTTGACATAAAAATAGGAAAGCACAGAATGAAACAAGAGGTATTGATCACATCTATTTGTGAAATTCCATTTATGATGGGGACAGATTGCCTGAAAAGATTGTCTCCTCTCATAGATGGGGTTAATGGAGTGCTGTGGTCCTTAACCAAAAAACCATTGAGGTCTAAGAAACTAAAATCACAACACAGCAACATAAATGAATGTCACACCGTTGCCAAAACAAATGATGCTGTGGAGGTATATCTCCAGAATAGTTGCATACCTAGTGTCACTGTTATATTAATGTGTCAAGACAAAATGCAGAGCGATAATGAAGGACTACCTGTACAAATCTACTTGGACCCAAGGAAAAATTGGCAGACTGCCATAGATGAGCACACATTACGTTTTTTTTAAAAGAGAAAACAATCAAACAGAATATTGCTTCTAAAACAGATTCAGAAAAACACATTACCACTCTTGCTGAAATACACATGGAAGATGAGCAACCATGGGTTCATGTTGGTATAAATGACTGTTTTAAAACAATAAAAGCCACTTTAGCGCTTGAACAAGAGAGGAGCTTCATTAATGAGAAATTGTTGCAAAAAATAATGGAGAGGGAGGAAATCCCGAAATTTAGGATTAAAAACCAATATGTTTCTGGGTTGGATAGTCCAGACTTTGAAAACCGAATTGCAGGCAGATGCATGCTTAAAATTAGCATTGGGCAGAAAACAATTTACCATAATGTATGGATAGTGAGTGGAGCACAAAATGAATTTTACATGGGCAATGACAACATGCACAGAATGTGTATGGTGTTAGATTTCCTTAATCAAAAAATATGGTCACGCCTAGGTGGCCGGCACCTGAATTTGAAGACAAAAGAAGGGCTTATCATTGTACACAACTGGTTCCTTATGCAATCGAATTACAAATGAGGAAAAATACTATTATTCCTGCATTTACAAAACAGTTTGCAATAACACTGAAATGCAAAAATGGACAGCAGATGAAAGACTCTGATGCATTTGTGTGCCTGAATGAATCCATAAAACAGCAAGGCCTGGATTATGAATACATTCCATTGGTAGATATTGGTGAAGGATCTGTAAAAATTATGGTAAATAATAAAGGTTGTCAGGATATTCATTTAGAGGAAAACTCCCCATCAGGAATGGCCATACAAAAATCACATTATACGGCAGATTTAAATAACATGGTGATTGGAAATATCCCTGAAAAGTATGTAGATGCCAAGGGTGAGTTGCCAGAACACCTGGACTCTCAGCCCAAAGGAATATTTAAAATTCATTCTGTGTATCCTTATGATTCAAATGAGACAGTGTGCTGCCATCAAGAGGATTGCATAATATTTAATTTAAATAAAAATGAAACAGAAAATCAGCCCATTGAAGTGGAAGCTGATATGCCAACATATTTTTAAGTGGCAGCTTTACAAAAAGACGCAGCCACACAGAGGAAAGCGCCGAGATTCCCTTACCAGAAGATTTTCCAGAATTTTCCAAAATGGTAGAAGAGCAGATCTCCTTAGCAGATGCGTGTGACAGCAATGAGGATTGAAACAATCTGAGGGAGATATTTATGGAGTTTAAGGATGTATTTGCAAAATATGCTTATGATTGTGGTTTAACTGATTGGCCACACTACCAGAAGGGTGTAGCAGAAGTTCAGTGTTTGTATGCCAGTATAGACTACCGCTGGTATGTTTAGAATCATTGGCAGAGATTATTAAAAATTTGGTATCGCGGGGAATCATCAGGCCCATTCATAGCACATCCAATACACCTATTTTAGGTGTGTTAAAGCCAAATGGTCAATGGCGGCTACGTGCAGACTTGAGAGAGTTAAATAAAAGAGTACCAGTTTCCAGATGGCCATTGCCATTCATTGATCAGGGCTTAGCTCAGGTACATGGTTCAAAAGTGTTTACCACATTAGATCTCATCTCTGGATATTGGTGCGTGCCATTGGCAGAGGAGATACAGAATTTATTTTCCTTTACATTTCACAGGACTCAATAGGCCTGGCTTAGAACGTTGTTCGGGTACATCAATAGTGGGAGTGAATTTGGCATATTTTTGAGAAAGGCCATGCCTGATGCAGCGGAAAGAGGAACCATAGTTTACGTGGATGATGTCTTGATAAAAAATGAAGGCCTGAAAAGCCATTTTGATGAAATAAGACATGTGCTTGGCCAATTGCAGAAAGCAGGCGCCAAAGTATCTTTGAAAAAAGCACAATGGTGCAAGAAAAAAGTGAACTTTCTAGGCCATGAAGTGACTGAACATGGGCTAAATCCACAAAAGAAGAAGATAGAGGCCATACAAAGATTAAAAGATCCTAAGAATGTGAAAGGAGCAAAAAGTTTGTTAGGAATGACAGGGTATAACAGAAAATTCATTGAAAATTATGCTGAAATCACTCAACCATTGACTAAACTGCTTAAACTGAATACTCCCTGGAAATGGGAAAAAGAGCAGTCTGAGGCAGTGGCTAAACTGAAGGAATGTCTGGTAAAGGCACCATGATTAGCATATCCCATAAAAGGTAGGGATTTCTTTATAGAAATAGGTTTTTCTGAACATTGTATGTCAGCAGTGTTATCACAAAAACATGATTTGAATCACAAAACAATTGCCTATGCAAGTAAGGCATTTTCCCAAGTTGAAATGAAATGTAATGAATGTGAAAACGCCCTATTAACCACTGTGTGGGCGCTACAACATTTCTGCCCCATTGTTCAGGGAGAAAAGGTGATTATTGAAACAAATCATCAACCTTTGCAATTTTTAGAGAGTAAAAGAATTAGGTCAGGTAATCTAGCGCAGTCCAGAATCACTTCATGGACGCTGGCATTACAAGGTTTTCCTGTAGAAGTGAGATATGGACAAAATAAAAAGAGCCCAATTGCTCAAGGGTTAGCTGACTTACATGACTGCGCAGCTGAACAAATATCAAATGAAATGGAAGTGGAACCTAATTGGCAGGAATTTGAACAATCACCACACAAAGCTTTTGATGAAAAAACATGCAAGGATTTGCCAACTGTATATGTGGATGGTTGTGCTTTTCACATTGAAAATGACAGTAATAAACAATTAGTGTCAGGAATAGGAAATGTCTGGTTGAAATGTGAAGGAGTACCCAGTATAGGGATGAGGATTGGAGCTAGGAGCAGTCAAGTGGCGGAATTGGCAGCCATTTATAAAGCAATTACTACTGCAGTTGATAGAAAGTTCAGTGAAATTGTCCTGGTGACTGATTCTGACTATGCACGGAATAGATTTGTGGAATATTTACCTGGCTGGAAAGCAAGAGGAATGATTACATACAACAAAAAGCCACTTAAACATGGAAAATGATACAAGCCATAGACAAATTGGTGTCAGAGAATGATCTAACAATATACTGGAGAAAAATGTGTGGGCATTTAAAAACACCGGGAGAGGATAAGGAGGGAAATGATAAGGCAGACCACCTGGCTAAAATTGGGGCTGTGATGGGAGAATTGCTACCTATTGATGATTTACTGGGTGAAATACAAATTGATGCAGTAACACGTTCTAAAGCACCAAAGGAGGTAGATCAACCAATGGTGCAATGGGGCCATGACACGTCAGACCAAGATTTGATTGAGGCACAAAAGAATGATCAAATTTTGGGAATCTATTATAATCATTTGATAGATCCTGAACAAAACCCTTTAACAGAAAATGATTGCATGGGAAAAGAAGAGTTGAGGGTACTATTAAAGAATAAAAGACAAATTAGATTACAAGATGGACTCATGATTAGAGAGTCCATAACAGGACAGATACAGTGGGTGGTACCCCTTTCATCCAGAGGGCTAATGCTACACCATGCACATGATGCAATAACTGCAGGCCACAGAGGTTCACAAAAAACATTGGAAATACTGAAAGATTATGCTTACTGGCCACATATGTCCCAAGATGTCGAATTATATACTAGAGGATGTCTAGTATGCGCCCAATTTAAACCTGCTTCACCAATGCATAGACCACCATTGATGAAAAGAGGCCTAACTCTCCCATGGTCAGATTTGGAAATAGACTATGTAGGCCCTTTAAAAAGGTCGAGCAGAGGGCACCGTTACATTTTAAGTGTGATATGTTTGATGTCGAAGTGGATTGAAGGTATTCCTGCACCAGATTGTAGTGCGCAAACAGCAGCCACATTGCTGGTGAACCATGTGTTCTCAAGGTTTGGGTTGCCACAAAGAATTGAGTCAGACAGAGGAAGTCATTTCACAAGTACCCTAATGAGTAAGGTATGGCAAATACTGGGTGTGAAAAGGAAACTACATATCGCATATCGGGCAGCCTCTTCAGGTGGAGTTGAACGGAGCAATAGGTCTGTTGTGGATATTTTAAAGAAATTCATGGCAGAAGCAGGTTCCAGCTGGGATTTACGTTTACCGTTGGTTTTGATGGCAATCAGATCAACTCCTGCCAAAGCAACAGCTGTTAGCCCCCATGAGGTCTTGACGGGTAGGAAAATGGTGTTACCACAACACCTACTATACAGAACACGTGAGCAGACACTTGTGAGTGCATCCACAGTTCATGAGTACATTGATGAACTGAGGAAGCATTTGCAACATGCATTTGCTTTTGTGCAGAGAAATCTGGAAAGGGCAGCTGACAGTGCTAAAACATACTATGATAAAAGAACATCAGTGAGAGAATACAGTGTTGGGGATCAGGTGTACAAGTTTCATTTTGGAAAAAGTAAACAGAAAAATTCTAAATTTCTAGCAGCCTGGCAGGGGCCATTTCGAATTATAGATAAGGTCTCTGCTGTGGTTTATAAAATTTTGAAAAATGAAGGTGAAACGGCGATAGAGCAGTTTGTCCACGTAAATCAGATCAAACCATGCCATCCCAGACACGGGATCAGGCGGCTTGAGCTTGTAGAAACAGAAAGCCCTGGGGCTGCTGCCCACTGATACAACAGAAAGTCCCTTGAACACAAAAAGATAAGATAAATGGGTACAGTCAGGAGGAAGTGACAGAGAAGTTAAAAAGTTGATTATTATAATGGCACATAAACATTGTAATATATGTAAATAAATACATTTTATAAAAAGTTAAAAAAAAATATAATGGAAGCTCATGGTCGGTGTGCAGAATGAAAATGCATTGAATTTAAAATGTTGTTTCGTGTATGCTTATTTTCTTTTTAACCTGTGTTTAATTTCAGAAAAAAAAATCTTTTATTTTTGGCAAAAGGGTGGTTAGTATTGTACTATATACTTAATCTGTTTCTTTTCTATTTTGGTTTAGAATATTAACTATTTATACCGGAGGTCACGGGAGACGATGGAGTCCTGGAGTCCCCTGGATGAAGACCAAAATATGCCTGCCTCCAGGTGGAGGTGAAGACAAGATAACCAGAATGCCAAAAAAGATGACTCCTATGGATCCAAGATTGCCAAGATGAAAGAGTACTGGAATGAACCAAATGATGTGACATCGCTGGTCGGGACATATCAGAGGCAGACAAGTGTTCTGGCATATGGAGTTCCACATATTTATTATTTTAATTATTTATTTTAATCTGTTATGTTAATTATTTGTTTTATTTTATTGTTTTCAATTGACTTATAAAATTGAAACTCTGGACTAATGACACTTCCATTGGGAAGGCACATGTAGAACATTTTGTAAACTGATGAACTCAGATGAATATTGTGTTGATTGCAACTTTTTCATTGATGCACATGAATATTCATTTTGTTGGATTGCTACATTGTGAAAAGAAGAAAGGGGGCAAGTTAGATTTCTTTCGATTGTGGCTTGGACAAGGGCCAAATCCTCTGAAAAGGAGCAGGTTTTTTTTTTTTTAAATTGGCTTGGATCGTAGCCAAATTAAAAAAAAAGGAGGGTATGTAATGATTTTTTGGCGTGTTACAGCACAGAGTACGACACAACTGCACAGGATCAATGTGTAGCATGTTTTTTTTATGCAGCACCACTGAATGGGTTTGGTGCACTGCTATGATGCAGTTGTTTCAAGCTATGTGTTGCCAGTGTAACATGGACATATAAGTAAGGGCAGGTTATTCAGTCAAAAACGATTTTTACATATAAAATGCAAATACATTTTTCACAGTTAAAAGCACACATCTGTACCTTCAAAATGCACACCATTTCTCACCTGAAGTGCCTATTTTGCAAGAGACACATTTGGTAATTAACAAACTAATATCACTAACAAGACTAATAATTATAACTCATTAATAAAAGAATGTGTCTTCACTGCAAAAAGAGGCAGACTCTGAAAATCAGTTTTAAACATACATTCAAGTTTTTTTTTTTCTTCTTCTTTGCCTTCCTGTGCTCTGTCCACAGTAACTGCAGAAAGCAAAGACTTAGAATAAGCAGGAAATCAACTTGTTACAGTTGCACCTGTACTAGAAGAACCATTGTTAAAAGTAGGAGGATAGAACGTGATTGATTCTGATTGGAGCATGTCACATCAAGCATCATGTTGGAAGCTGTGACTAGTGCTTTGCTGCAGAATCTGGGGGAAGAAAGAGAGAGACATCTTGAAACCGCTCGAAGAAGGACGGGGTTGACAGCTGGGGAGGCCTGATTCCTAAAGCAGATTCAAATTGGTTGCAGAGACTGGCTTTTCCATTCAAAAAGTCCCAGTTCGAGTGACGGCAGATGCTTGTCCTTGCTGGGTGAACCCCTCCAGAAGGCGAACAGCCAAAGAAGTTACATGCTGAATAAGCCTGGTAATTATCTCGCTGAGGTGTGGGGGCTGAGTGTGTACGAGAATATTCAGTCAGTGTAGGAAAGGAGATTCCTGTGCTTTACTCACGTGTTTAATGTTGCAAATTGAGTTCTTGTCTCCGCCACTCTCTTTTCAGTATATCACAGTTAATGCTGTTACTGTGCTATTTTATTTATTTCTGTAAAGAGTGAGATCGTGTTTAAATGCAACTTTTATAATACACAAAAATATCTGAAAGCAGACGGGTGGTGTGTTTTATATTTACCAATACAGTGCTGATGATGTGGGGAGATGTTTAGACAGTGCAAATGTCATTTTCAAGGTAGCTAAACATAAGATTTGGCTGCAGCCGTGTGCACAATGTAATTCAGTATGAGCAATTATAACTAACTGTGTGTGATGTAGTCTGCCGGAGGTCTATGAGTCGGCAAAAAGGGAGGCCCGGGACATAGTTCACTACCGTATATAAGATAGTGAAAATACCACATGATAGCTCGCTGCTGTAGATAAGACAGAGAGAGATTGCCCATGGTGGCAGACTAAAAATGAAAATGTGGTGTTCCTGAAATGCAAGCCTGAGGTCTCTCTAGTGATTACACGAAAAATCTAAACAAAAATAAGGGGTTCTGGATATTGGGGCCACAAATAAAACAAGGGAATTATGCTCACCAAAATACCACCAACCACGCATACCAACCACGCATACCAACCACGCATGTCTGTGTGCTGAAATAATGCATGTCCACTGTATTATTGTTGTACATGGCCCAATCTGAATACAAGGAGTGATTGTTGCTAAATTATTTTTCGACGGTAAGAAAATACCGTCAGGCCCCAAATCTCCACAAAAATACCCAACAGTACCCAATCATAACCAATGGCTATATAGAACATTTACGTAGATCTTCACTGAGAGCCAACCACGGGTACTCATATGTTTTGTAGTTTGCCACATAACATGATGTCAGTGATGATGAATTTTCATTATAAAAGTTTTTTTTTTATTGAAATGTTTCGAGATCGAGCTGTGTGGCGACGGATGATGCCTGTTGTACTCCCTGTTTTCGATAATTGATATTAAAACAAAAAAACACTTTCCTGAGTCATTCTGATTATTAATGTTTGAGTAACTTCTGTATCCCCATCCGCCTCTGAGTGTTACCTCGTATTAAAGGGATCTTAGGAGTAAGAGTTCACACCCACAATGCCCTGTCTGGTGGAGCTCACATCCCTGCCCGAGGTGGGAGTCCCAGCCACAGTAGCAGAGGTGGTCACCGTGCCTACCCAGCCACCAACAGGTTCATAGGCAATGGGATAGCAGGCATCTAGGAGCAGTGCAGGTGCGGTACACCCCTGAAAATCATCAACAAGTCAGAGGATGTAGCAATGCAGCGGGCACTGTGCACAGCGGCAGCAGGTGGCAACAGATAGGAGGCGTTCAATCACAGGGCCTACAATACCAGGGAGGCAGGCTGCACCCTTGGGGCAGGAGGAACACGTGGCTGCGATGCAGGCTATGTCTTCCTTGTTCAGAGGCAATGAGAGGCTGCTGATGTCAGAGAGGCAGCGGGCCCAGGAAGCAAGGGTGATGGTGGCCAGGCCTGAGGTTGCACCGCGTCACCCAAGGAGGTGGGCTGCCGCCCTGGAGGCAACTTGCAAGGGGGCATGGGAGACTGAAAAACAAATGCCTTCCACCCTGCAAGCACTCTGGGAGTCTACAGATGCACACCTGATGGAGGAGGATGTGGCGTGCAACTTGACCCTGGTGGATGACCTGGCTGATATTGGAGATGAGGACTAGCCTGCAGTCTTTGTATGTAGTTGTTTAGTTGTAGGTTTCATTTCTTGTTTTCCTTTTTTTTCCACAGACTACTATGACTTTCCTTCCCTGTTTTTCCTGTATATAGTTCTTTTGGTGTAAGTTACTTTTATTTATTTCATATTCACATGGAAGACTTGGACCTTCATTTTCATTTTTTTAAACAATTTTGTTTTTGTAAATAGAAATGTATTATGGTTCCATGCATCATTGTGTGCCTGCAACTTTCATTGTTGACATTTCAGCCAGTGCTTTTCTCCATTGCAGGTCATGTGTGTGTTGTGGCGTGCCTGTTTGTCGCTGTTGCTGTGATAGCTGCGGGTTGAGGGATTGACTAGTGCACAACATGTGGGGTGGAGAGATCATTCAACGGGGGGGTTGCACACGATGTTTGAAATTGCATTTACATGTACTGCATTAATGTGTGTTTGGCATCATTGTGGTTGGGTGTGTGTAAGATGATCTTTATCCATATATGGTTGCAGTGATGTGAAGATGTGTTTATTGAATTTTGTTTGGATATGATTGTGGATGTCATGCCACAGGTTCCTGTGTATTTACAGAGTTCAACATTGTTTTCATTTCCACTGTAGTTCATGTGTACCCTTTGCAAATGCTTGGTAACGTGTATGTGCAAACACTCTATTCACTGTACAGTTTATTTGGCATTGTGTTCGCTGCATTGGGTAGTGGGGTCAGTGTGGATGGGTGGCTTTTCAACTCAAATTTCATGTACACACACACACCAGCATGTGCACACTGCCTTCTCTCATGTGTTGCTCCACCTCTAACCACTGGAATACAGTAGTGAGCCATGTTTGCTCCTTCAGTTTGGCAGCACACTTTTCCTGTCTCAGTGACTTATGCACTCTCTGACTGCCCTCCCATCATCCATTAATGGGCCTGTCGTGTTATTGTTCCCTAACATGGATTTTTCCACCCCTTTCACCCAGGTCGCTGATGCTCAGGCTGTGACGCGCCTGGCCATTGTTTGTGGAACTGGCTATTTCTTTTAGTAGGTTTACTTTTGTCGTGGGCACACATTCTGTTGGCGTGCTTTGGTGCCTTGGCAATGTGCCATGGACAACATGCACATGCATTCACTTGTCATATGTGTATGGGATGGGCAGATTAAGATCTGGCAGGGTGAGTCGGCAGATGCTCCAGTCCTGAATGGATCTCTGCTGCTTCCCGTTGATCATGTTTGCAGTGGACATGTTGGTGGTCCACTTGATGGTGCTGGCAGACCACAGACGTTCAGGTGAGCTGCAGACATGCATTGCACTGGTATTGTGGGAGACTGTCAGGGGGTTGCCTGGTGAACATAAGATTCTTTGGGTAGAGCATCATGCAGTGGATGGGAAACAGAGTAACTCTTACACCAAATAACAGAACCAGATGGCAAGTTTATCTGTTTTAATATTAATTTTCTAAACCAGGGAGTTACAACAGACATCAACAGATGTCGCACAGAATTCTCTCAACCCATTTCACAAAAAAACACATTTACATAATAATGGTTTGTCATACATAATGTCATACTACGTGGCAAACTAAGAAAAACCTACAGATGTTATGATAGGTTCAAGGGGAACATCTAAGAATACTTTATATACAGGATTGGTGTATTGATTGGCCATCTACTGTTAGATGGACAACTTATGCCCACCCCTAGTGCAAGTCATCATCATCAATTATTTGATACACAAGACATTTTTGGCTCTCAAACTATAAGGCCCTTCGTTATATGGCCCTCTGCGCTTGGTTGGCACACTCGTGACAGTCTGGAACATTCAGCTCACTAGAAGGACATAGGCTCATACCCCTGGTGTCAGGAGGTGGACATGACTTTACCTCCCCACCCAATTAGCCCAACATCTCTCATCACCCATGCCTTCTGCCATGAAGATTGTCTTTGAACTTGTCCTAGCAAGTATCCTTGTCTCTGAGAATATCGGGTAGTACAGGCATGCAGTATCATAGTTCTGGAACTGAATGCCCAACATCTATTTTCATCTTTGGCTCATGTGACAGGAGACCACAATTTGGCTCATTTTGCAACAGTTAACTGTCTCAAATGAATAAAACTTGGCACTCATGGTGTTCTTTCTTTGCACCTTAACAAGTGATGATTCAGCGTCTCACATCCACTGCCTTCAAGGATAGATAACCAGTTATTGGCAGCTTCAGCCTTGACACCAGGCCAGACATCCCTTCCAGACTCATCCACAATCTTCGGTTAATTCTTTGCTGTGACACAGCCCTTGGTTCTTCTCTCCATGGGTTTGAACTTACTAAAATTGTGACACCGATGTTGAGATTCTATATAATGGCGGCACCGCCTGCAGTTTATTTACTACTTCTAGCAAGCTTCTATGATCACTTAGTCTACTTGCATTACTGCATCTGAACTGTTATTGAATAATTTGCATTTTCTGCAGTACTCTTCACACACGCAATCTTTATTTCGCATATGAAAGTTTACTCAATTCTTTACTTCGTCATTAGTTTCTACAAGGTTCATACACTCTCTTATTCAGCCAGTCTTCTCTGTGTGCCACACTCATTTCTTGTGACGTCACCAACTCTTTTTCTTGCTCTTTTCATACCTCTTCAAGGATTTCCTCCATGAGATTGTCATCTCTTCCGGAATACATCTGATAGGGTTTTCTTAGTGGATACCTCTCTCCAAGTTTTGCTGCGGAATGGTTACAAACGCTAGTGTCAAACATGGGACAATTTCAGGCTTTCAGCATATAGGTTGGAGGGCAGTTGGTTGCTCCTTTACAATCCCCCCCTCTGGTAGGGTCATTGACCACAGCTTCACCAGTCTCACTATTATGGTATCTCCTTTTGAAGAAGCGCTTCTTTGGGGTCCAGATCTTCATCACTCCCTTCAGGGAACCTGCTGATTTTACATGTTCATCCACACACCAGGTCATGTAACTGCACTGTCCATTCGGATTACTATAGACCCATCGTCCCACATACTTCATATGATTTTTTGGATGCAGGAATGTAGTTCCTTCAGGTGCTACTACGATGGCCTCTATGCACTTTATGACATCTTCATCAGTCAACTCTTTGGGTCCAAACCCTGATTCAACATCGATCATGATCGTCATTCCTACTGCCTTCTTTGTTGTCTTCTTTAATAGTGTAATTGATCCCTCCTGCCTGGCTAACTATTGCCCAATCTTCATCACTCCCTTCCTGGGCAAGTTCCAGGGGAAACTGGCCATCTCCCAGCTTGATCTCCACACTGAATCTGTTGGCTGTCTTCAAGACCATCAGTCTGGATTCAGAGCTGCCAGACGAACGGAAACTGCTCTCCTGAACATCCGTGAAGACCTGCTCTCCAACCTTGACTCTAACACCCCCTGTGTCCCTTTCTTGCTTGATCTCTCTTCTGCCTTTGACACTGTTCGCCATGCCATCCTGCTAAATTGTGTCTGTGATAACCTAGGTATCATCAGTCAGGCCCTGGCGTGGCTGACTGACTTCCTCTCTGACCGACCCTCCCAGGTCCCATTTGGGTCCTTCCTCTCTGCTATCTTCTTCTCTACCTGTGGTGTCCCCGAGGGGTCTAACCTCCCTCCCTGGCTGTTCAGCCAATACCTGGCACTCCTTGCCCACCACATTGCCGCTCTCTGCCCTAACTTTCAGTGCTATGTGGATGACATTCAGCTCATTTTCAGGCTACCTTCGGCCACCTCTTCTCCGTCCCTCATCTCTGACTGTCTGTCTGCTCTCCAGGTGTGGTGTGCCGCCAACTTGTTGTCCGCACACTGTCTATACTTGTTCCACCTGTGGAGCCAAGAAAACTGTTTATTACCATGCTCTGTAAAGTTGTAACTTCTGGACCTAAGCTGTAAGCCTTCTTGTCACATGCGCCCTGCTACCTCAGGGACCGGTGCGCACAATAAATAAACAAACAAACAAACAAACAATGACCTCTGCCTTAATGCCAGTAAGACTTAGATTCTCCTCATCGTCACACCCACTCACTCCTTTCCTGTAGCTCTCTAGCCGGCCTCTCTTGGCCCTCTTCCTGCTCCCACCTGCAAGACTAGAAACCTCGGGTCATCTTCGACTCCACACTCTCTTTCTCTCCTCACATCTCTGATGTCTCTTAGAAGTCACACTACCAGCTGCACCTCCCCAGAGGTATTCTTCCTTTCTTCTCCTTCCCACAGAAGCTCATGGTCTCCAGAGCTCGGGTTCTCTCTATGCTGGACTATTGCAACAGCCTCTTTCTAAATCTGCCTGCTTCTACTCTACGCCCTCTGCAACTCATCCAGAACAGGACTGTGAGCCTCGTCTTTGGCCTCAAGCCCAGGGATCGTATCTCTCCAGGACTGAAATCTCTGCACTAGCTCCCAGTGGCTGCGACGATTAAGTTCAAAACCCTCTGCATCGTCCACAAGGCCTTCTGGGGCCTGGGGCCTCAATACCTTCAACTCTCTCTTCCTAAATATCTTCCCTCTTGAGCTCTTCGCTCATCCGCCTCCAACTCCCCCGGGATCAGTCGTTTCTCCAAGCAACAATTTGGTGGTAGATCTCTCTCTTCGGCTGGGGCCTCCCTCTGGAACAGCCTCCATGCCTCCCTGAAACTTGAGGAGAACCATCTTCAGTTCCGGAAGCGCCTTAAAACCTTCCTCTTTGCTTCTGCTTTCTCTCCCCCTCTATCCTGCTGAAGTCCAGGCTGATGCTGAGGCTGCACTGGTTACCTGGCCACCCATCTGATCGCAGGCCCAAGCCCTGCCAGTTGCACACCTGCACTGCCTCCCTGGCAACTCCTGTACCTGGGGACTGTTTTCTGTATCCCTACAGTCTCCTCACCAGCACTTATGTCTGCACTCACCCTGCACTTGCCACCAGCTGGCCGTTCTTTTATTTATCTTATTTTATTATACCATGTACTGCACTCTCCCTTCCCCCTACCCGCACACTTTTCTTCTTTCCCCCTTCCCTTGCACTTGCGTGATCTGAATGACACCTGGCCTAACACGACGGTTGTCTGTCTTTCCTCTGTTCCCCCTCCCTTGCCTCGTCACGCCTTGAAACACTTGTGTATAGGCGCGCTATAAATGCCATATCATGTCATATGTTATCGCACAGAACCCACACATCACCATCACTAATACAGCTCAAAGAAACTTGAAAATGTTCGCCATCCATTGTGGAATCCATGAGAAGATGGATGCAAATAAACTGTCATTTGTAATGTCCTCTGTCTCATCTTCTATATTATTGTGAAGGTTCGTCAGCAACGTTAAGGCCTCTGTCAAGGTTCCATTTTCGTCATTGTGAGAAGTTTTGAACATGCAACATGATGGCCTGATTTGGGCGCAAACTCCTCCTTCCATCGCAGTGATCATGTCAAGGACATATCTGTTAGTCGTATGGCTCTCAATTCTTCCTTGATAGCATTGAATCCCATTATGGTGCAACTGATTGTCTGCAGAAGCTCCCATCTGGTTATCTGTAACCATTTGGCATTGGCCATCGTCTGGATTTCAGGCATGAAGAAAGCTGTGAATATTGCAACAGTCTGGCTAAACATCCTGTGCTCATATGGAATAGAATCAATGGCTTCTATTGATTTAGCTGAGAAGTCATTCTCTCTCTTTGTTCGATTGAGAAATTGAAGCAATCTTCTCCTTCTTATGTGGGAATCTACTTTTGGAAATTCACCAATGTTCAGGTCCCTCTGAAGAATCACTAATCCTGGAACATGGATGAGCACCAAGGAACACGTCCCTCCCCAATCCTTGTTCATTTGTTTGTTTATTTTACTTATATAGCGCGCCTGACCCAGGGGTATCTGGGCGCTGGTGGATAAGAAGACGGTTACATGTTACAGTACATACAGAATAGTAAATGCAACACATGATACAAGGCAGGAAGTTCAGTTAATAAAATAGTCTAAGCATAAATACAGTTATTAATGAGAAGTGGGTCCACATAGAAAGTCCGGGTGCATGGCTGGGAGAGAAGGTAGGGTTAGGTCTTATTGAGTAGCCAGGTGATAACACTACTTCTGAATTGTTCGAATACTTGGATGGATTTGATGTCCAGTGGGAGTGTGTTGCATAGTTGGGAGGCCAGGACCAGGAAGCTGGAGCTGCCTGCTCTTTTGAGGTTGTATCCAGGTACCACTAGGCAGGAGGTGTTGGTGGATCTTGTGGTGCGGATGGCAGATCTCAGAGTGAATTTGGCAGTGAGATAAGGTGGGGCTCGGTGGTTCAGTGCTTTGTGGGTAAGGCAGATCGTTTTTAAGTCAATGTTTTCTTGTATGGAAAGCCATTTGCAGAGTTTTCTAGTTGCTGAGATGTGCTCTCTTCTGGGTATTTTTAAGGCGGCTCTGAGTGCATTTTTCTGCAGTATCTGCAGTGTGTTAAGTATGGATTTGTTGGCGCCTAAGTAGAGACTGTTACAATAGTCCAGTTTGGACTGTATGAGCACTTTGGCTAATATAAGGCAACTGCTAGGTGACAGTGGGGGTCTACACGTTCACTTGTTTGGTTAATTTAGACTTGGCGTTGAGGTAAAAACCTAGAGTTTTTACATCTTCGGCAATGGGTATGTTGTTCCCATCTATGCTAATGCTGATGTAGTTGGGGCAGAGTTTCTTTAGGTTGGTAGGTGGACCAACCAAGATAATCTCAGTTTTATCATCATTCAAGCAGAGGCCATGGAGGACCATCCATGCCTGAATGATGGTGTAGATTTCATTAATACGAGATACATCTGTGTCATAGTTACCTGATAGGGGTAGGAGTATCTGGGTGTCATCTGCGTAATTGGTGTAGGTGACACCCAGAAGGTCCAGTTTGTCGAATAGTGGCTTTGTAAAGATATTATACAAAGTGGGCGAGACACATGAGGCTTGTGCCACGCCGCAGGTGATGGGTATGGGGTCGGCTGCTGACGAGGGTGAGAAGACAGCTTAATGTAGGCCCGAGGCCCACAAACCCAATATCTATCCATTAGAATGGCTGTCCCTGCTCCCGTTCTAGCAACATCAACTGTAGTCTTCAACCTGCGTTATCGCCTACATGCTTCTTTCCCTATCGTCTGAAGCACAATGTCTCATTTGCCAATGGGATCACAACCACATGACCTGATTTATCTTCTACTCATGTCAACAGCTTGGCATGTTTGGCCCACGACTTCAAGCACCCATCGTTCACTCTTTGCACCTCTTGCACGTATTCTGACTTCAGTAGGTGAACTGCACATGACATCAGTCCTTCTTCCCATCCATTCTTAGATTTCACTCGTCCATAGACTAAGACTTGTGTTGGTTCCCAATTTCCAGGTGATCCAACTATTTCTACCTTATCAGAGTAGTCCATTCTCTTTATTTCTTTAACAACTACCTCATCCTGTCCTGTTGCTGGATACGTGAGCATCTTGCTTTTCCATGCAAGTTCCTTTTCCATCTGAATAGTTTTGATATAGTCAAGCTGAAATTATAATGATCATTTCGATCTCCATCGCAGAGTGCCCCAATTTACTGGAAATTGTCCTCTTGTCATGCATGCTGCAAGGTGAATAAGGCATCTGACATTGTGTTCTGAAACCTCTCTAGAGATGAAAGTTCATACTATATTCAAGGCATAGGGTATGAGAGCACAGACATAGCAACTCTCCTTAGATGTTCTCGCTCCCACCTTTCTCATGTGCTGATACCACATGTTGTTACCCAGGTGTGCTGCATTATCTAAATAGGTGTTTATCCGTTCACTATCTTCTTTTGAATTTCTCCTAACACTCCCAAATACAAGGTGTGTGTGCTGACCACAACATGAATCAAATGTAGTCTTCATAGTGGGGTAAACCAAAGGGAAATCTGCCTTATTAGAACTAATGTGATAGAGAGTGTGAAACAGGACAAACAGAAAGACAAAAAGAGTAATTTTACAGGTATACACTATGCATAAGTCCATGGGCATCCATCTCTTTTGCCATCCTGGTACTGGTTGTACTTGTTCATTCCCTAAATTCTTGTTAGCCACATCATTCTGTGGGATATTTTGACCCACTCAGCTGTGCTATGCTATATCACTTTGCTGCCTTGGTGCAAGAACAGCACAAAATGGCCGTGCTGACTCCTGTGAGCGCCAAGATCTTGAAACTCTGTTTTGTAAGAACCAGAAAATGGTGGCACCACCCTGCCACACACATTTCAGGGGGGTGAAACAGAGTACTCACTGCAGGATTGTGCCAGTGTGCTCTGCAATATTTTACGTGGAGTGGAGTAAAATAGGCAGCAATATTTTGCAGAAAACCCAAAATGCCTCTTTAAAATGACACTTTCTCAAACTTAAAAGTGCTGCTTGGCTCTAAATGCATCAATTTCTCATGAACCACTGTGATTAAAAAGGCCCTGCAATGCCCAGGAACATCCTTGAGTCTCAGAGGAACCGGGCCTCATTCAAACGACAGCTCCTGTCCAATGTATCCTTGAAAAATCAACCAGGGCTTTGTTTTCATTTTACACAGGAAACACGTCTATTTTCTTTGCAACAGTATCAAGAATCAGCTGTCCAGAGAAAGACTTTAAAAAGATGCCTGTAACTGTATCCATGCTGCAAAATAATTCCAGCACTCAAGAAAAGAAGGATAGCTGCAGAAAGGGTATATTTGCTGAAGATGAAAACCAAATTTAAAGAAATAGTAAAATGTGCTTTTTCCTGACTGAAGGGGGAAAATCACCTATTGAAAAGTACTTTGTTGTGTAAAGGCTTGATTACTTAGAAATGTAAAAGGATTGTTACTGTTAGAAATATACCTATAAACTGTTTAATTCTGTAGTTTTAAAGCTAATATTTAAAAGGAGAAAATCAAAGCTAAAACCCAGGCTGAGTTGGAAAACTATATAAATAAAACCGTGCTTTGCCAGTTGCAATCCCTGAGAAAGTGTGACACCTCATAAAACTTCTGGAACAGGAAAGTCGCTAATTGTTAGCTTGGAGGCTTTGAATACCCTGGACAAAGGGACTTCCCAAGTCGCATCAGACATTCATCTTTGCTCCAGGCTAAGACAATAACAGGCTGAGACTCTCACCTGTCAAGTGTGAGCAGCAGTAAACTTCAATCAAAAGAGAGGCCCCTCATCCTGCTTCAAAGGAATTGACATTTGCTTGCAGTTGGGGAAAAGAAAAAAACTGATAAGTGACAAAAGACTTCCTTTTGGTTTCAAAAAGCCTATTTTGTAACTGAACTTTAAAGACATTTAACTTTGCAGCAAGAATCAGGAAAAACATGAAAAGTTTGTACTTTTAAATCTAATTGCATGCTCTTTCTGTGAACACTTAGTAGAATTCATTACGGCATAAGGAACAGAAGTTGTAAAGAATAACAGATTGTGAGGAAAGTATTGATATTGTGCACATAACATTTTGTACACACATCTCAGGGGTAAATGTGCATCTGTATACAAAGTTGGGAAATTTTAGGCCAAATCTTTCATGGTTAAATTTGCCAAAAGGTAGCAGAAAGGCAAAACCAGGTCCCACAGACTTTGGGTTTGGATTGAAATATGACCCACAAAATATATAATCTGTGTATCTGATTTTCTCAGAGGTTATAGCTGCATAGATATGTATTTATGGCAAAATTAGATTTTGGTTCCAGTGGCTAGGGGAGGTTTCTAGTCATTGTAAAAATCATCCCATAAACATGACATCCTTTTCTGTGATCCAATCATTGAAGAGGAAGGCAGAAACTATGCTCTTGCCCAATCCTAACATTATGGGTGTGGGAATTAAGCCTTCCCCTGCCATATACTTTAGGGATATCATTTGGCATGATAAAAAAGGGAACCTGACAGCACACAGACACACACTGATAACTGACTTTCTTCCTGATTTCCTGCGTGGCATCCTGTTCCTGATTTCTTCATCCTACTTGTTCCTGATTCCAGATTTCATGGCAAAGCCTAGGCCTATGGATTGCTGAACCCCTTTTCAGCAAGGCCTCATATTCAAATAATCCCCAAAACCCAAGGGAAGCATTCGGATCCAGTCTGGCTTCCTACTGCTAGATGCATGTGTGCAAACTCGCCATCCCACTGATCTCCAGTTCCCAATAACCAGAAGGGCCAGTCCATTGCAGTGCGGTGACCAGAACGGCCTAGATGATCCTGTCTCACCAGAGTTGCCCAGCTGTCCTTGGTTAGACCCGATCCGTGTGATAACCATAACCCTTGATGGTCCAAAATCCTAAATTAAAGTGGACAGTAAGTATTAATAGGAATCATAGAACACCATAACATACCTTGCCTTGCCTTGTCGTATCTCAACCTCTAAACCATCCTATCCTTACCTTAATAACTTGTAACATTGTCAGAATCCTTATTGCAATCCTGTTTTGATTTATCTTGCTAAGTGCCATTTCCTTAGTAATGTTTATCTTGTATAAATCTTAAACCATCAATCCTACTTCGAGTGATCCGACTGGTTCTGCTGGGGTGGACACTGGGGATCTGGTGTTGAAGTCATGAATCAACTCTAGAGCTCACTGTGTTCCTCCTTGGTATTCTGGCCGGAATGCTCTAGCACAGAGTAAAACTATAGTAAATATTTTCTTGTCCAAACTGAGTTTCTTTTCTGTTTTCACTACCCGATTTTTCTAAAAACACCCCTTATTCAACATTGCATACCTTCCTCAGTATAATAGCTAGAGACTTCATTTCAACTCTGGATTATACCTAAGACCCAAAGCTACATTCCAACCCAAAAACTGCAAAATCAGTGTATTTCACCTGTTTTTCTTAAAAACCGCGGGTTTAATATTAGGCGTTAATCCACAATTTTGCAAAGTTTTACATGTGTGATTTTTATTTTACATCATTTTCAACCTTCCATTCAGATTCAAAGTGTTTACTTTTGCTTAAACCATAGCTCATGATTGTTAGTGTCTTTACAATGTTGTTCCCTTAGAGATTTGTATTTATTTAAGGATTTTTGCACACATTCACTGTTTTACTTAACCATTTCCGAATGTCAAGTGTAAGATTTCAAATCCGTTTTTCTCTCTTGTTTGGAGAGGGAAGGTTGGATTCGAATTCTGTCTTCAATTCCTTATTCCTGATTACCTGCTGCTTCCTTATATCTATTTAGAATTGTTTGTTTGTGGGTTGAGGAATATTGCAGGGGGAAATCCTAACTTAATTGCTATCTTTCCAACCAAGACAAAAGTGTTCTTTTCTCTGGTGTTTTATATTTGTGTTGCTAAAGAGTGAATTTAAGTGCATTACATACCTTCCTATCTGTTATTGTCACCACATTGGTGATTGCTGCTCCCTATTCAAAAGTATATGTTTGATTTGAATTTTAAATAAATAAATAAATATTACCTTTACCAAGCAGCCTGATTCCTGGTCCATCGTGACCTGTGGTATTTGAGAAGGGTGTGATATGAGTGGTATATCACTCAAAATATTGAACTTATAGATAAAATAAAATAAGCATTTCAGCTGTGCGCTGCATACTAGGTTGAGACCAAGGTGTATCGCCTGATTGAAAAACTTCACAATTCCTAATTTCTAATGTAATCATAGGAAAATTCCTTTATTTATGAAACTGTAGTATGTGCTTAATTGTTGTGATTAACAGCCTTCCAATCACAGGGACATTTTTAGGATCTTTTAGAAAAGTCTGTATATCAACATTGCTTCTGACAAGAGCAAGATAAGCTTGAAGGATAAATACAAAAACAGCAAACACAAGCCAATGCACATCCCTGCCGGTGAGAACCATAGGTTTATCCAAACAGATACTCAGTGAGAAATTAATCTGAATATTGTTCTCGGTTCCAGTTCCTTATTAAGAAATGTCATTTAGGCATCATTTTGACACAGTCATGCTATTTCTAAAGCTCATTTTTCAAGATTCCTGTGACTCTCAGCAAAGGGTTGCACTCCTGCAACAATATCTATAAGGAGTGTCTGTTTGAGTCACAGTCCAAAAGCACAATCTGCATTATCAGCTGGTAGCTTTATTGTCCTTCTTCATCATTGATCGAGTCTGCACATGCTGAAATTCTTCTTCTTGTCTTACTTCTGGATTGGTAACACTGGGAGGGGCGGTCTCTCCTTTATACGTTTTTGTGTCATTTAAATGAAGCCAAGCTCTTCTGCCTTGGACTTTTATTGCTGAGAGGGTTATATTTTTAACAACAAAGGGACCATGAAAGTTTGGCTGGTGCATCTTGCGGGTAAAATTTCTTATCAGAATAGTGTCACCAATAGACAATTTTAGTGTCAATAAAAGTTCACTTGATGCAGTTGCTGGATTGTCTTCATCTGTGTTCTGAGACCAACCTCTCTGGCGTTTGAGTTGATCTGAAATGAGAGAGATGCTGGACGTCATACATGTCAAATATTCATTCAATTCATCACCGAACAGTTTAGCAGTGTTCTAGGCATCACTTCTACTCCTCGATGGAGGTGTGAGAGGCGTTCTCATTTGCCTCCCTGTTACTAGTTTGTGGGGGGTGAGGTTATGGTCCGAAGCAGGATGATTCTAAAGGTAAAGCTATGGGTAGACAATATAGCCATCCCATTTTCAAAGTTAATTTGATTTTGGCAATCCTTTCATTAAGGAGGCCATTGAGTTTCTCTCAAAAACCATTTGCTTGCAGATGATAAGCAGAAGAAAACATATGGTTAATATACAATAGAAGCCATATTTGCTCAAATAACTAATTAATAAAATGTGACCATTGTCAGATATCAGCACTTCACACACACCCCATCTTGGAAAGACTTCATGTACTAAAAGCATTGCTGCACAAGTGGCTTCAGGCTGTGTACAGAAACCTGCCTCGATCAACCTAGAGAAGGGACACACCAGCACTATCAGATACCTACATCCATTGCATACTTGCAGCATATCAACATAATCATTATTTAAATGCTGAAATGGACCATTGTGTTGAGGTATTATTCCTCTAATCATTCTTAGTGTATGCCCAGCAGTAAACATTTGACACACGATCCAATTCACTATGAAGAATGCAAAATGTTCTAACATATTTGGAATGAACCAGTCTTCCGAAATTGTTGCAGCAAGGCTTTCCCTAGTTGCATGCGTGGGGTAATGCAGCTGTTCAAGTGCTATTTTTAATAATTCAACTGGCATCACCAGCTTTCCAGTGCTATCGTGTCACCATAATGCTTCTGTGGGGGATAGTGAGCATCCCCTAAGCTTTCATAATTCCTGCTCTTCATGCGGTGCACTTCCCTGAATCTCCATTAATTTGGTCAACAGTGAGCTATTAAGCCCTTCTTGCATTACCATAATCGAGATATCTGTAGAACATGCAACCTTTTTGGCTTCTACTTCTGCAGCTTCGTTCCTGCAAGAAATAAAATCTGTTCCCTTAATGTGGGTGGTGCATTTAATGACCGCTATGGCGACTGGGAGTTGTAGTGCCTTAATAAGCCTGTCCAATAAGGATGCGTGCTACACTGATGTGCCGTCCGCATGGAGGTAGCCCCTCCTTTTCCAATGTGCTAACCCCACATGTACGGTTGATGTCACATAGGCACAGTCACTGTACACTGTCCCTTCTAGCCCTTTGTGTTTTTTGAGCACGGCAATAAGCAATACCAATTCTGCTGCTTGCGCTGAAAAAGTGAGAAGGTAGCCTTGCACTGACTACAGCTTCAAATTCTCCAATTAATCTATGCCTCACTAAAGCTGTGCCAGAATGCCTTTCTCAACTAGTTTGATCAATTTTCAAAGAACAATCAATGAAGAGAATTGTCCCTCCTGACAAAGCATTTTCTTTTACAAAGGGTATATCATCAGAAAATACAACATAAGTAGCACAGTCACGCACCTGAACGCCTTCTGCTATTGGCTCAGGTTGGAAATCATTACTTCATAGGCTAAAGCTCTTTAGGATATCAATGTACCCTTGGGTTTCTCTTAAATAACAAATAGAGCATGCTCCACGAAGAGAGTCATATAGGAGCTCATGAAAACACTTGTAGATTTCTCAAATGCGAACGTGTTGGCTGCCACTGACTGTTCACATGGAAAGTATCCTCTCATAACAGGGTCTAAAATCTCACTGTGATATGCTAAAGGTTTGTACTCAATGTAGTCCTCTGTGCAAGTACGGCCATCATAACAGTTCCATTAGTGAGTGAGAATAAGTAAAGCTCCTCAGCATAAATGGGGATTCCCAAAACAGGGGCTGTACAAATTGCCTTCTTCAAATCCTTCCTCCAAACACTTGTGTATAGGTGAGTTATAAATGCCATATCATATCATATCATATCATTTCCTCAGTCCATTCTATTTTTACTCTTAAAAGCCTGCAAAAGGAATCTTGCATACGTACTGTAGTCAAACACCCAGGCTCTAACACAATTACTTTGCCCCAAGAATTGTTGCATCTCTTTTACTGTGTTTGGTTTTGTGTTTTACATAATTGCTGCAGCCCTTTCAGGTGTCATCTTTTTTCCCTCATGTGAAATCAATTGTCCTATGTATAACACCTCTTATTGACAATACTGCAGTTTTTCCTTGTCTACCTTAAATCCTTTATCTGCTAAGACAGTCATCAACTGAATCGAGTCTTGTCTACACTCATTGTCTGTAGTGCTACAGATTAAAGAGTCATCTACATACTGTATCACTGCACTGTTAAGATCAATATTGACAAAATCCCTCTGTATGACTCTGTTAAAGATTGATGGAGACTCACAGTACCCCTGAGACAGCCTAGTCTGTTTCAGTCGAGTTTGGCAGAATGTAAAGGAAGTCAAGTCTTGTGAGTCCTTATACAACGGGATTGAGAAAGATGCATTTTTCAAATCGATCACCATGAAATATCAAGCTTCTACTGGGATCCTGCATAGTATCATTGCCGGATTAGGAGCTAAAGGAAACTCTGCTTCTACAATCTGGTAAATCAATCTCATATGATATCTTGTATAAATCTCAACATCCCTCCCTCCGATTTTTTGACAGGATACACCGCGGTATTGCACGATGATTCTGGCCTCTTGAAACATGGGGTATTGTTTTGCTCAAGGTAAAATCGCCCTTGGTTTAAGTTTTATTATAACAGTCCCACATCATAAGATCCTGTGGGCCACAGGACACTTGGCACCTTTTCCAAGTCTTCCTCAAAAAATGCTGGACGCTGCCACATTATTGCCATTCACTGTGGGATTTCCCTTTTCTCTATTCTAATCAAATATGTGATGCTCATAAAGAAGCCTAATTCATTATCTGTTGGGTTTTCCCTAAACATATCATCATCAGTATTGTCAGTCAAACTGTACCTTTCTTTGAGAGCTATTACTGTTCTCCATGGTCCACCCTCATCATCCGTTCCTTCGAGCATCACCATTTCCCTTTGTACTATGGCTGCTTCTAGTTCTTTAGGGATTGTCTGCCCTCCGCTTCATCCACAGGTATCTGGGGTCTAAACAAGAATTTTTCAGGTATTCTCGCAGTTTTTCCTACTAAAGCAGGTAGCCATGTCAATAGAATGCTCACCCCATATAGAAAAAAATGTTGGCTCCACTGGAGCGCCTCGCAGAACCACTTGCTCTGTGAATGCCAGCATAAATTCACCCACATTTAAATAGTGTACTTGTCAGTAAATGAAATCATCATGTTAAGTTTTGTCATCAAATCTCTTCCCAAAATGTTAACTGGTGTCTGTCGTGAATACAACAATGGAACAGACATGTCACACTTTCCTATATAGAGACTGGTAATACATTAGTGAAAGGAACTCGACTCGTAGCTCCAGAGAACCCTTGAACATTCATGGCAATTCCCGACATTGGATATTTTTGCCCTCGTATACATGAACGAGTAGCTCCACTGTCTACTAGAAAAGAAAAAGATTTGCCTCTTATCGCTACATCAACGTTTGGTTCCTCTTGGGGGTCTGGTGTCACAGACAGTACTGAACACATGAAGTCACCCTGTGAGCTGTCCTATTGTGGGTATGAACTTATCTCTGTTCCTGTAAACATATTTCCTCCTACCACAGTGATACCTCCTATTCTAGGTGTCAGTAATTGTTCTGTGTTTGCATACTGCTGTGTTTGCATGGGGGCTTGTTGCAACTGCCCTTGTGGTGGATTTGTTTGTACTGGCTGTGATTGCTGTACCTGCTGAACTTTCAGCGCTTGTGTCGGATACACTCTCTGATCTTGGCCAAACCCTTCCCTAGTTCGTGTGCTATATGGTGGAGGGTAAGCTGTCTCCCCTCTTGAAAATTGGCCATTCTGTACATTCCCTTGGCTCCCACATACACGTGCAATGTGCCCTGTCATCCCACAAGTCCAACATACTGGGGGAGGCCGCCTGACTAATCCCCCCTTGGTTAAATCCTCCTTGTGTGTTCTGAATTCGTATTCCCTGCACTTTGAAACCCACCTTGAGTATTTTGGATTCCACCTCCTCCTCTATAGCCCATACCTCTGTTTCTTGGTACAAACCCATAACGACCTTGGTTCGTCGGGCATTGATTATTCACCTGCGATGCACACACTGCTTCCTGCATTCACAGTCCTTCTCCACTTGTCAATACCACCCCTTCTATGGCAGGTTTTGACAATTTCTTCTGAACTAACTTGGCTTCCTCAATTTTCCTATTCTCATCTTTCTTCTTATTTTACTGTTGCAACAAATGACAGTGATGCACTATTGTCAGCTGTATTCCAGCCCATGGTTTTGCTTCCATTCCCACGTGCTTGTTCATCTGCCTCTGTACTGGCTCAGGCAACTCTTGACATAAAATGTGGTAAAATAATGCCACAGTTTTTCCCCATGGCTCACACGTTTCAAGTACCCATCGCTCTTGAATGTCTGAATGTAAGCAATAGGCTCTTCATCTTCCTTCATCTTACCTGTCATGATTGCACCCTTATCTGATGTATCGGATTCTGCACCCTGAGAGCCCTCCAATCATCTGCTCTAAAATTATTGAATGGCGCTGCGTCATGTGCTGTGTTCTGTGCTGTCACACTTGAATAGCTTGCTTTCCTCCATATGTCATCAGCTCTATCCCCCAGAATATCTGCAAAGAGAACCTTAATGTCCCCTATGGCCATTGTGTTTCCTCCTGTCATTTTTTAAAATTTGTATATTAATTTCCCAGCACCCGAAGTCAAACTTGGGAGCTTGCACCTTAAATTATCCTTAGCCATCTGCAGCCATGGAATATACTGTGGTACTGATCCCCCTTTTTCCAAAAAGGGAAACTGTGTGAACCCCAACCCATAATCAGCTCCCATTGTCTGCCTATGCATGGCAGGGACAATCATCCCTGACAGTCTCCTTGCTGCTAGCGACCTTGACCTGGTTTCGTATGGTGGTGATTCTCCCTTCTCACTATACAATCATCCTCGGGGACGCTCTGGATATGCTATGGGATCTGGCGTTCTATCCTTAGGTTGCTGTAGATCTGACCATCTTACTTCCTTGTCTGTCTGAAGGCATCCCTCGGGGGCACATGCACTCCCTCCCTCTTCCCCAAGGAACAATTCTCTTTCTGTGTCTGACATCTCTTGCCCTCAAGAAGTATGGCTATCTTCTCCTTCACCCTCATCCAAATTCAGTCTGCTTAAGGATAGTGCTCAGTGCTCGTGATAGCAGATTTTCTTCTTCGTCTCATAATTGGAATACTAGGGATAACTCCCCCTTTCCTCTGCTCCCATATTTCCTACCTTCCTTTAATTCTGGATAGGCCCTATGGATCCTGTCTCTGACACTTCAGATATCAACGTTTTCTTCCTCCAACACTACTCTAGGTGCCCCTCACATTGCTCCCTTTAACGGGAGGAACTCTTGCATTCTGTACCATCGTGTTGCTAGGCTTTGTCCTACTGGTTCTTTACAAATGAGACTGACATCAAAACCCTGTGGCTTTCTTTTTTGTCTATTTCTTCATCTAATTCTCTTCGTTTTCTCACCTTACAACTAATTCTGTCTTCCTCTTGCTTTTGTTCTTCCATTCTGATGTCTGCCCTTCTATCCTCTTCTTCCCTTTGTCTCTGTATTCTCTTGTCCCTTACCTTTGGTGCTACTTCCTATTCTTTCTTCCTGTCTCTTCTACCTCTATCTTCCATCGCTCTCTGTCTATTGTAAAATTGTCTTTGCTCCTCTGCTCTTTCTTCTTTCTTTTGTTGTTCTTCCTGATATATCTGCTCTTGTTGCTTCCTGCTCTTTCTTTTGTGCTCCTCCTCTCTTCTGCCGTTCCATGTCCCTTCTATCTTGCTCATCCTTATATTCCCTCTGCCTAACTTCCTCAAAACTTTTCTCATCTAATTTAAGTAATATCTGTCCACCTATCCATTCATTCTGCATAAGTACTACCTTGTCAGCTTTGTCCTTCTGTCCTTTCCATCTCTTAATCTCCTTGCGATTTCTATCAATACATTCGACTGCTCACTATTCTCTTCCTTACCTTGTATGATCTTAAAGATCTCCTCTTTTCTCTTATTCTCCTCTGGACTGTCGTCACTGCTATAAGCTGGTTCTTTACAAATGAGACTGGCATCAAAACCCTGTGGCTTTCTTTTTTGTCTATTTCTTCATCTAATTCTCTTTGTTTTCTCACCTTAAAACTCATACTGTCTTCCTCTTGCTTTTGTTCTTCCATTCTGACGTCTGCCCTTCTATCCTCTTCTTCCCTTTGTCTCTGTATTCTCTTGTCCCTTACCTTTGGTGCTACTTCCTCTTCTTTCTTCCTGTCTCTTCTACCTCTATCTTCCATCGCTCTCTGTCTATTGTACAATTGTCTTTGCTCCTGTGCTCTTTCTTCTTTCTTTTGTTGTTCTTCCTGATATATCTGCTCTTGTTGCTTCCTGCTCTTTCTTTTGTGCTCCTCCTCTCTTCTGCCGTTCCATGTCCCTTCTATCTTGCTCATCCTTATCTTCCCTCTGCCTAACTTCCTCAAAACTTTTCTCACCAGATTTGAGTAATATCTGTCCACCTATCCATTCATTCTGCACGAGTACTACCTTGTCAGCTTTGTCCTTCTGTTCTTTCCATCTCTTAATCTCCTTTCGATTTCTATCAATACATTTGACTGCTCACTATTCTCTTCCTTATCTTGTATGATCTTAAAGATCTCCTCTTTTCTCTTATTCTCCTCTGGACTGTCGTCACTGCTATAAGCTGGCAGTTGGTATATTGGATTACTATAACCCGTCGCTGCTTTAAGTACCTTTAATGGATACAACCCTGCTCTAGCGTATTTCACTTTAGGCGAGGTAAGGGGAGCAGAGGGCTCAACGCCTTCCTCCTTGCACTGGCTGAGCATCCACTGCGCAGGTGGAGGATCTCCCCTCTCTTCCTGGTACATCTTCCAGAGCTCTAGAATAGGTAAGCTTTACTCTAATTTCTTCCCTGTGTACGCAGCGTGTAAGCATGTGGTCATGTGTTGCAATACTGCTTTTGACAGTGATCCCCCTTGTGGCCACAGCATGAACATCTTACCTGCCGTGCCTTTCATCCATTCCGCACTATACTGATTGAGCTTGGGCATGTGTTTTGGCAGTGTCTTACATAAATGCATTAGGGGAGTGTCTTCCATTGTGACGAGTCTCAATTGATTGTCAATACTTACCAGATTTTTTTAAAACAACAAATATGAGCGTGTTCCAACAATCACTGCTCAAACCTCTACTTTTTCGCTCTCTATCTCTGGTTTTGTACCAACCACTTACCTAGATAGCTGCTATGCCTTCTTAGCTTCGACTCAATTCCTTCACAACTTTTATCTCTTTTCAACATCTTTACTCAACACATAATACACAGACAGACTAGTCGACTTTATACGTTTAATAAAAACTCCAGCGCCTCTATTCAATTACCATTTCACATGGTTTAAATCATCTACTTATGTGAACCTGTTCACACGTGGCCTATTGATTCCCACTGGAGTGTGAGACGACTTCTTCTGCAGTTCCCCTGAGCCAGGTGTCTTGGTGCTACTATGTCTTCATACAATTTTTCCCATTAATCAAAATTATCACAACCCTATCCCCTTATCATTCCCCTTAGTCTACTCACCATTTGTTCATCAATTGACTCAGGCCTTCGGTATCGTCTACCCCTTCAAGCAACCACTTTGCCCTTTCGTCCGCAGAGCGCCCGTGGAAACTAGGTAGGGATTTCATCAAAGAGGGACCCTGCCCACCCTCTTGTTTCTTCTTGCAAGATTTCTATTTGGCTGCTCTGCACAGGAAACCCTGCAATCTTCTGGCTAGATGGCAGAGGATGTCCGATCGTCCAAACATCTGGAGACAAACTGGTTTGGATCATTTGGAGCCATACGACACTGCTACCACGTTGACATAAGGTTTGTTGGGTAGCGCATCATGCAGTGGATGGGAAACAGAGTAACTCTTACACCAAATAACTGAACCAACTCGGGAAGATGGCACATTTGTCTGTTTTAATATCAATTGTCTAAAACAAGAAGTTACAAGGGACATCAACGGACATCTCACAGCATTCTCTCAACGCATTTCATAAACAAATCACATTTATATAATAAAAGTTTGTTATACGTGATGTCATACTACATGGCAACCTAAGAAATACCTATAGGGGGTTATCAAAGGTCCAAGGGGAACATCGAAGTACACTTTCAATACAGGTTTGGGCTGTGATTGTAAATAACAAGGGGGGTCCTGGGAGACTCCTTGCCAGACATGAGTCCTGGTTACAAGAGCCTTACCCAAACTAAGAAAAACCTACGGAGGTTATGATAGGTTCAAGGGGAACATCTAAGAATACTTTCTATACAGGATTGGTTTATTGATTGGTCATCTACTGTCAGGTGGACAACTTATGCCCAGCCCTAGTACAAGTCATCTTCATCAATTATTAGATATACAAGACATCATTGTCTCTCAAACTATAAGGCCCTTCATTATTAGGCCCTCTACAATTGGTTGACATGCTCGTGCCAGTCTGGAACATTCGGCTCACTAGCAGCACGTAAACTCATACCACTGGTGTCAGGATGTGGACATGACTTTACCTCCCCACCCAACTAGCCCAACATCTCTCATAACTAATGCCTTCTGCCATGAAGATTGTCTTTGAAATTGGCCTTGCAAGTATCCTTGCCTCTGAGAATATCAGGGAGTGCAGGAACGCAGTATCATAGTTCTGGAACTGCATGCCCAACTTCTATTTTCATCCTTGGCTCACGTGACAGAAGACCGCAGTTCGGCTCCCTTTTTGGCATTTAATTTTCTCAAATGAATAAAACTTGGCACTCGTGGTGTTCTTTCTTTGCACCTTAAGGTATAATTCAGTGTCTCACATCCACTGCCTTCAAGGTTAGATAACCAGTTCTTGGGTGCTTCAGCCTTGACACCAGGCCAGACAGCCCTTCCAGACTCATCTACGATCTTTGCTTAATTATTTGCTGCGACACAGCTCTCTGCTATTCTCTCCATGGGTTTGTACTGACTAAGATTGTGACACTGATGTCCAGATTCTATATAATGGTGGCTCCGCCTGCAGTCTATTTACTACATATAGCCAGCTTCTATGATCACTTAGTCTACTTGCGTTACTGCATCTGAACAGTTATTGAACAATTTACATTTTCTGCAGTACTTTTCATATGTGTAATCTTTGTTTCACATATGAAAGTTTACTCAGTTCTTTTCTTTTACATTATTTTCTATAAGGTCCATACACTCTCTTCTTCTGCCAGGCTTTTCTGTGCATCACGCTCATTTCTTGTGATGTCATAAACTCCTCTTATTGCTCTTTTCATACTTCTTCAGGATCTTCCTCCATGAGATTTCTATCTCTTTGGGAATACATCTGATAGGGTTTTCTTATTGGATACCTTCTCTCAAAGATTCACCACAGAATGGTCACAGCTGCTGGTGCCAAACATGGCACAATTTCAGCCTTCCAGCATATAAGTTGGAGGGGGGCTGGACTCCCTGTAGGGGCAGTTGGCTGCTCCGCAACACTGGGGTGTTGTCCAGACTAGTGGGGGCTGGTGGGTGGTGTCCAGACTGGAGGTAGCTGCTTGGGGGTGGTTCACAGGGAAGGGGGATGTGGGGAGGGGAATGTACTGTCAGGGGACTGCCTAGGGTGATTTTGGAGGTGATGGGGACTAGTGGGTGGTGTCCAGAATGGAGGGGGTTATCTGGGGCTTGTGCCACAAGTGAGGGAGGCGTGGGGAGGGTAGTGTACTGTCAGGGGGCTGCCTGGGGTGATGTCAGAGGTGTGGGGGGTTGGTGGCTGGTTTCTAGAGTGGAGGGCCTGGTGAGTGGTGTCCAGACTGGAGGGGGCTGGTGGGTGGCACCCAGACGGGTGGGGGCTGTCTAGGGGTGGTGTCACAGGTGAGGGAGGTATGTGGAGGGGAGTGTACTGTCAAGGGGCTACCTGGGGTGATGTCAGAGGTGAGGGTGGCTGGTGGGTGGTGCCCCCTGGAGGGCCTGGTGAGTGGTGTCCAGACAGGAGGGGGCTGGTGGGTGGCATCCAGACGGGTGGGGGCTGTCTGGGGTGGTGTCACAGGTGAGGGAGGTGTGTGGAGGGGAGTGTACTGTCAGGGAGCTGCCTGGGGTGATGTCATAGTGATGTCAGAGGTGTGGGGGTTGGTGGGTGGTGTCTAGACTGGAGGGCCTGGTGAGTGGTGTCCAGACTGGAGGGGGTTGCCTGGGGTGGTATAAAAGGTGAGGGAGGTGTGGGGAGGAGGTGTACTGTTAGGGGGCTGCCTGGGGTGATGTCAGAGGTGAGAGGGGCTGGTGGGTGGTGACCAGACTAGTGGGGGCTGGTGAGTGGTGTCCAGACCAGAGTGGGCTGCCTGGGGGTGGTATCAAAGGTGAGTGAGGTGTGGGGATGGGAGTGTACTGTCAGAGGGCTGCCTAGGGTGATGTCAGAGGTGAAGGGGGTTGGTGGGTGGTGGGTGGTGTCCAGACTGGAGGGGGCTGCCTGGGGTGGTGTTGGACGTGAGGGGGGCTACTGTGTGGTGTCTGGCCTAGAGTGCTTAATGTGCAGTAGGGGTGTATGAAGGCAGAATGGGTGCATTGGGTGTAGGGGGTGGACTCACGTTCTCATAAGGGGTGTAACCTCCACTTACGAGTGAGGGCTGCATTTTCACTGGGGTGCAGCCTCGGCTTACGAGGGAGAGCCTGCATTTTGCAGGGGTACAGCCTCGACTTGTGAGGGAAGGTGTGCATTTCCGCAGGGGTGCAGCCTGGGTTAGCGAGGTGAGGTGCGCGATTTCGCTGGGGTGCTGCCTCCACTCATGAGTGAGGCCTGCGATTTTTACAGGGGTGCAGCCTAGGCTTGCGAGGGAAGGCACGTGTTTTTGCAGAGGTGCAGCCTGGGCCAGCGAGGAGAAGCACGCAATTTCACCTGGGTGCTGCCTCCACTTACGAGGGAGGGCATGCGTTCTCACATGGGTGCAGCCTGTGCTTGTGAGGTGAGGTGCGCGATTTTGCTGGGGTACTACCTCCACTTTCGAGGGAGGGAGTGTGTTCTCGAAGGGGTGTAGTCTGTGCTTGCAAAGTGAGGCTTGCGATTTTGCTGGGGTGCTGCCTCCACATACGAGGGAGGGCCGCTTTTTTTGCTGAGGTGCAGCCTGGGCTTGTGAGGTGAGGCACGCAATTTCACTGAGGTGCAGCCTGGACATGCGAGGGAGGGTGGTCCTTCTCACAGGGGTACTAGATGGTGAGTCAGGGGAGGACACAGAGGTTTGTGCCTGGTTTGGGATTTTGCTTGCTTTTTGGTGTGCGTGGGGGTGTGTTGTGGACGTTCCTCACACAGCTTGTTTTTATTTGCGTGACGGCGAGAAATGCACCTTTGTTGCCATGAATATGCGGGTCGCGCATTTTATTTCCTTCGCCATGGCTCGCGATAGTCGTTCCCGGTGCGCAAGACTTGCAAGGAAAATGTGCTGATTTCCATGAATCTGGCCCTTCTTAACTCCCAGAAAAAACGGGCATATTTAGCATTTTGGGAGAATGCAGGGACCTTTGCAGCAAAGGGGATATCTGTCTGGAAATGCTGAAACTCATGCTGCAGATTATGCAAGACCTACCTGACGTTGTCCCGGAGATGTGGAACTATCGTTTAAATGAATTTCAGCACACTCCTCTTATGTCTCTCTCACAACTTAATTCTCATTCCTTACATAGAATCATGAGAACCACTTTTTCATAACTCTGATCCTCATAGCCCTGGCATTGCATGTCGCCTCACAGATAGCCTCTATCTTCTTCCACCACTGCCCAACTTTCCGAATATTATTCTTAAACTAATTTATTTAATGTGATAGTTTAATTAATAAATTTTACACATATAGAATAAAAAAAAATATGCATTAAATATAAAATAGTACTAAGAACGAATAATAAAAAATAACAATTAATAAAAAAATAGGCTAGTGGCAGATCGATAATAGCAAAAGAACCAAAAACAATCATTTTTACTTTTTAGCAAAATAACAATTGAGAGTTAGACAATTAAGAACAAATAAGAGTTAGACAACCGCACCTAACCTATCTAAAATCCAAAATCCTTAGCTACAGAGAACCAGAAAGAAGCATGGGTTAGAACATAGATTAGAACATTACGCAGTATGGCATTAGAGTTTTCCGGTCTCAACAGTCTGCAAATTCCCAGGCATAGGTAGAGTCTAAGAATTAATGTCAACACGATGGTCAGATCGTGATACCTAATGTCTTCTCAATTCTAAGCCAGATATTGTACAAGGCAGTTAAAATTTGCATGCTCTCCGAATTTATACAATGATGCCAAAATGTTAAATCAGAAATAGTTTCAAGGTCACGGGTATACATCCCAATATGGCGATGAATTACATCTATCAGGCTACCACATTGTGTCAATACATGTCGGGCTGACTCTAGGGTATTGACTTCTCTACACAGCCGACAAATGCATTGCTCCATTGGCATCTGTTCTCTTCTGCCAGTGAGCACTAGTGTCGGTAGCTGGTCCAACCTTAATAGTAATATGAACCGTCGTAGTCTTTTGGAGGGGCAAAGATTGAGGTAGCCTTGCGGTTTCATAAATGAATAAAGCCAAAATTGCAAAAATGTATAGCTTTTCAGGGTATTGAGGTGGGCGAAGTTTTCAAGCCAATCCCACATTTCAATATGCTTGTCAAGGGCATTCAGGACTTGCTTAGAGAACCCCCTTCCCTCCAAGACCAACCTATATCTGCAAGATATTTAGTCAACTTGGCAGCAGGTGACAGGGAGTTTTGCTTCTTGCCTAATTCCTGATTAATAGTTGTCAGCAATGGATTATTTGTGCCACTACGCATTCTCAGGAATAACCCAGCCTTTTTTTCAGAACAATTGCTTTCAATAAGGGTATTCCCAATTCCAAGTGTATAATGGCCATAGGGATTCCCGGTGCAAGACCAAGTACCCACCGGCAAAATTTCCCCTCTATGACGTGCAACCAGCTGAGATCTATATCAAATAATGCTTCTAGACCGTAGGTCATCATGGGGCTAAATACCTGCAGATAGAGTTGGTGTGTACCCCATACCGTAAAGCCTCCTTGTTTAAGAGAGAAGCTAGCAATTAAAGCTGTTACCTGTGCTGCGCGCGTGGACCGGAATAGTTTACATGCCATGTAATCCCCACTGGGCTCAAAGTCAATGCCCAAATATCGATACTGTGGCGCGTTGGGGATCATGACATTGCCCACCATGAGGTTAACGCGAGAGACTCTTTTGCTAGTGAATCTCAGTACCTTAGTTTTATCAAGATTAATGGTGAGACTGTTAGCTTTAGCATACTCCCATGGTGCCATAGCTGACCTACGCAGGCCACTGATCGTATGATCAAAAATGACCTGGCCATCCGCGTATGCCGGCACCGAGCAGACAATAGAATATCATTCTATACTGTACGTCCTTACAATCTATGACTTACAACCTTATCTAGGTCTTCTTCTCTTAGTGGTATGCAGTGATAAAATCGCAGAAAAAATGTCGCCTTTACAAATAATCGCGGCAAAAATGCTGTGGTTTGCCACGTTAAAGGTGTACCCCATTACACCATTTAAAGGGAGCATGGATTGCGGGGGTGTCCCCCGCTCACCGTAAATTGTATAATGGGTTCGGGAGTTGCGGGGGTGTCCCCCGTATCCTTAACATGGATTGCAGAGGCAAAACCACAGCCTTTTTGCTGCAATATTTTGTGTTCATGGCCATTTTTGCAGCAATTTTATTTATTTATTTTATTTGCATTTATAAAGCGCACAGAACTGCCCTGGGGCATCGTGACGCTGTTACAGCAGACTTGATATTGAACATAGCATAGGAATATAGTAACAGAGTACAACAGTTATTTGCGGTGGGACATTGAAGTTCAAGGGTTATGCATTGCTGTGGTTACAGTGCAAGCATAGCCGTGCTTGGGAACATTCACATTGGTCATAAAACATTGAACTTAGAGGTTATGCTATGCTGTGGTTACAGTGCAAGCATAACTGTGCATGTGGAGGACTTTATCGGAATAGGAGGGTTTTGAGGTTTTTACGGAAGGTGTGGTAAGATTTTTCGTTCCTTAGTGAAGTAGGTAAGGAGTGCCAGTTTTTAGGTGCGAGGTGTTGGAAGCTGGATCCTCCCGCCCTGGATCTTTGAAACGTGGGGACAGGGATCATGTTGGTGCGGTGAGCTCTGGTGGGTCTGATGGAGGCTTTCGGTGTGATTTTAACACATGGTACCCTCTTAGTTCCTTCATCACATTTGCTACCAGCGGCTATGCTGGCATCTCCCCAACCCTTACCTTGGCAACCGTTCCTCAGATCTTCCCTTGAGATGTGGGCACTGCTAGTGCACTTTCCTATAATGCTATGCTTGCCACCTCTCTCAATGAATGCTGCTAGCTATCTGCTTTAACTGACACTTCTCAATACCCCATTTTTGCACAGCTTAATGGTGTTACACTTTTTCATTATTGTGTTTGCCCTCCCTGCCTCCTTCAGTCTCTCCCTACTCTTTGCGGCCTGTCTGACGTGTAACCCTGGCTTTTGCCGCACCTCCATTCCTGTTGCAGCTCCAGGTATCTCTCCTACTTACCCGAGCCTGGCTCTTACTCCATTTCATGTCTACCACCTCTTCCTTAGTGATGTTAGCTTACTTGTTGCATTGCCTATCAGACCATACACTCCATTGGTCTCTCAACGACCCTCATCCATCACCCTTTCCCCAGGCCTATTCTCTTCTTTCCCAATACTTTGTATGGTCTTTATAGCAATGATGACTATCAATACATTGCTCCACCAATCTGCCATTCTTTGGGAGCATTGGGCAGCAGGCAATGGTTAGGCTTCTCAGGCAGCCTCCACCACCACCACCCTTTCCTCTTGACAGCCCTACTCTGCACTCACAATACTTGGTAGATTCTTTACATTTCCCATGTCTGTTTGTGCAACACCCCAGTAGTCTGGCATTTCTGTGTAGTGTGGGTTAACAGGCAATGCTTAGGCTTCTCGGCAGCCTCCCCAATCACCCTATCCACATGCCAACCCTACTGTTCGTTCAAAATACTTTGTAGATTCATTATATTGCTCATGCCCATCATTACAGTTCTCCATTAGTCTGTCATGTTTGTGTAGTGTGTTGGATAACAGGTAAAGGGTAGGCTTCTCAGGCGTTACCCTTTCTCCATGCCAACCCTATTATCTGCATTCACAATACTTTATATGAACTTTATATCAGCAAAGTATTTCACTACAGCACCCCAATAACCTGCTTTTCATGTGTAGTGTGGGTTAACATGCAATAGTTATGTTTCTCTGAGGCCTCCCCATCACCCTTTCCGCATGCAAACCCTACCTTGCAGTCATAATACTTTGTAGATTATTTATATTGCGCGTGTCTATTTATTCAGAACTCCATTATTCTGCCATTTTTATGTAGAGTGCTGAGTAGGCTTATCGGGCGTCCTCCTCCATTTCCCCTTTTCCATGGCAACACTATTATCTGGTTCCACAATACTTTATATGAACGTTATATTGCCAAAATCTATCAATACAGAGCTCCACTATTCTGCCATTTTTGTGTAGTGCAGGGGAACAGGTAATGGCTAGGCTTCGCAGCGAGCTTCCCTGTCACATTTTCCCAATTCTAACCCTATTCTCTGTGTTCACAATACTTTGTAGGTACATTATATGGCCCATGTCTATCAATACAGTTCTCCAGTACTCTGCCATTTTTATGTAGTTTGTTGGGTAACAGGTAATAGTTAGGCCTCTGCGGTGTCCTCCTCCATTACCCTTTCTCCATGCCAACCCTATTCTCTGCGTTCCCAATACTTTGTATGGTCTTTATAGCAATGATGACTATCAATACATTGCTCCACCAATCTGCCATTCTTTGGTAGCATGGGGCAGCAGGCAATGGTTAGGCTTCTCAGGCAGCCTCCACCACCACCACCCTTTCCTCTTGACAGCCCTACTCTGCACTCACAATACTTGGTAGATTCTTTACATTTCCCATGTCTGTTTGTGCAACACCCCAGTAGTCTGGCATTTCTGTGTAGTGTGGGTTAACAGGCAATGCTTAGGCTTCTCGGCAGCCTCCCTGATCACCCTATCCACATGCCAACCCTACTGTTCGTTCAAAATACTTTGTAGATTCATTATATTGCCCATGCCTATCATTACAGTTCTCCATTAGTCTGTCATGTTTGTGTAGTTTGTTGGATAACAGGTAAAGGGTAGGCTTCTCAGGCGTTACCCTTTCTCCATGCCAACCCTATTATCTGCATTCACAAGACTTTATATGAACTTTATATCAGCAAAGTATTTCACTACAGCACCCCAATAACCTGCTTTTCATGTGTAGTGTGGGTTAACATGCAATAGTTATGTTTCTCTGAGGCCTCCCCATCACCCTTTCCGCATGCAAACCCTACCTTGCATTCATAATACTTTGTAGAATATTTATATTGCGTGTGTCTATTTATTCAGAACTCCATTAGTCTGCCATTTTTATGTAGAGTGCTGAGTAGGCTTATCGGGCGTCCTCCTCCACTTCCCCTTTTCCATGGCAACACTATTATCTGGTTCCACAATACTTTATATGAACGTTATATCAGCAAAGTATTTCACTACAGCACCCCAATAACCTGCCTTTCATGTGTAGCGTGGGTTAACATGCAATAGTTATGTTTCTCTGAGGCCTCCCCATCACCCTTTCCGCATGCAAACCCTACCTTGCATTCATAATACTTTGTAGAATATTTATATTGCGTGTGTCTATTTATTCAGAACTCCATTAGTCTGCCATTTTTATGTAGAGTGCTGAGTAGGCTTATCGGGCGTCCTCCTCCACTTCCCCTTTTCCATGGCAACACTATTATCTGGTTCCACAATACTTTATATGAACGTTATATTGCCAAAATCTATCAATACAGAGCTCCACGATTCTGCCATTTTTGTGTAGTGCAGGGGAACAGGTAATGGCTAGGCTTCGCAGCGAGCTTCCCTGTCACATTTTCCCAATTCTAACCCTATTCTCTGTGTTCACAATACTTTGTAGGTACATTATATGGCCCATGTCTATCAATACAGTTCTCCAGTAGTCTGCCATTTTATGTAGCTTGTTGGGTAACAGGTAATAGTTAGGCCTCTGAGGTGTCCTCCTCCATTACCCTTTCTCCATGCCAACCCTATTCTCTGCGTTCACAATACTTTATAGGTGCTTTCATTCGTCAGTGTCTAACAATACAGTGCTCTGATAATTGCCATTCTTGTGTAGTGTGGAGTAACAGTTAAACAACAGGTCTATCATTTTGTTATGATGTTAAGCGGTTACCTCGTGAACCTTGTAGCAATTAAAACCTCAACCACTACACATGGAGTTACAGGCAATAGTTAGGCTTCCATGGCAGCCTCCCCATCACCATTTTACCATGTAAACCCTATTCCCTGCATTCATAATACTTTTTAGGTACTTTATATCACTAAAGTCGATTAATACAGTGTTCCAACCATCTGCTATTTTCATATAAGATTATAGTAACAGGCGATAGTTAGGCTTCCCAGGTATCCTCCACCATCACCCTTTCCCCATTCCAACCGTGTTCTCTGCATTCATAATACCGTGTGGGCTTTTTATATTGCGTAAGTCTAGCAATCCACTGTTCCAATAGTCAGCCATTTTTCTGTAGTGTGGGGTAATAGGCAATGGTTAAACTTTTTGGGCAGCCTATTCATCACCTTCTCCCAGCTGACAATATTTTGTAGGTTCTTTGTATCATTATGTCTATCCATACAGTGCTTCGAGAGTCTGACATTTTGATTTGGTGAATGGTGTAACAGGCAATGGTTATACTACTCAGACAGCCTCTTCATCGCCCTTTTCCATGCCAATCCTATTCTGGGCACTCACAACACTTTGTGGGTTCTTTAGATTGACTATGGGGGTCATTATAAGGTGGGCGGTAAGGGATAGCGGGCACCGGTAAGGAGACTGGTGCCGATAATCCCTTACCGCCCTACTAAGAGGTCCCTTAGCGGGTCCCTCCAGTAATGCCTGGTCTGACCAGGTGTTATGGATGGGACCCGTTAAGGGACCAGAGCGCAAATAACTGACTTGACATACGCGAGTCTGTTATTTGCGCCCTCCCCATTCCCATTGAGCCTTATGGGGGCTCAAATGGGAATGGGGAATGGCATTTTCAATGGGGATTTACCAGTCCCGCAAAGGTCGATTACACTGGTAAGTCCCCATTGAACTAGACCGGTGCCGGACCGGTTATTGGTGGTAGTCATGGCGCAAATAGCATCAGGACTACCACCAATCTCGGAATGAGGCCCTATGTCTAGCAATACAGTGTTGCAACAGTCTGCCATTTCTGTGTAGTGTAGGGTAACAAGAAATAGTTACACTTCTCATACAGCCTCTTCCATCACCGTTTCCCCGTGGCAACCCCATTCTTTGTGTTCACAATACATTATGGGTTCTTTATATCTGACATGCCTGTCAATGCAGTGCTCAAATAGTCTGTCAATTTTAGTTTGGGCTATTATATACCAAACTGTTGCATTGGAGTATAGCTAGGAGGAAGATGAGATGCACGGAGGGTCAAAAATCTGGCAGATGTTGTTTGGTTACTTACTCACCCATTCACTGCCCAGGGCCATGCTAATACATATTACCATTCCCACCCACATACTGCCCTTTACTGCCCAAAACACATCCTCACAGGATCTCTATGAACTAGTTCTATCAAGCAGTTACATCAAAGATTGTGCTTCAAGTTCCTGCCAGTGTTATTTCAAAGCAGTCTACTACGAGGTAAGGGTTTAACTGGATCTCTAAATGCACTACTCGTGTAATCTACAAGTCTTAACCATGTGTGCCTTCAGCCACTTAATAAGCAGTATGCGTGGCATTCAATGAAACCCTGTTAAAAAACAATCAAGCATTGGCAAAGCCAAATGTTTTGTAGTGTGTCCAGGGTATTGGATATGCATTTGCCAGGCACTGCTATTATATGCCCAGCTGCTTGCACCATTTTGCAAATGCTGCCTCTGGGGTGCAGTTAAAGGCCCTAAACAGAAGTCCCGTTCACATGAATATCAAGATTTTAAACACTGAAACAAAAACGGCCTGGCATTTGTTTTTATTTTTCAGGTAAAGTTAAAGAGCCATATGAAAACGAACCTACCTGTCATTACCAATGGACAAGCAGCATTTTAATTTACAAAAGAAGGAGGAATCAAAGGTCCCTGTCACATGGAGAACAGGATTTGTAAACATTGAAAACAGAAACGGCTTGCACATGTGTGTGCAAATAAAAATGGCTTGAAAAAGTAAAAGTGAAAAAAATATCACTGCTTGTAGAAAAATGTCAGGAAAACAAAATATGATGAGTGAGTTGACAAAGAGCAATGTATATTATGTTTTACCCACAAAACTTCAGTGACATTTGAAGAGCCACTTTGTCTTCATAGAAAATGTCAGCCCGAGGCAGACCCTTTTGCTGGCTGTGGGCAAAACTTCACAAAGGAAAACTCCCACTCTCAACCTGGATGTCACATCTCCCATCTAATGACCAACTAGGAATGTCCTGCTAAAGGCATCACAAGTCAATGTTCTCCCGACCTGCTGATCTGAAAGCATGGACTTCAAAAAGTCACCCTTGGCTAGAGCACGACTAATACGTGTGAACATGGGGGCACCCACTTCAAAGAGCAAACTTCCAACACAAGGAAGGCTGATATAGGCACAGGCTGACCCGGGGAAAGCAAATGGCCGGAAGGAATGAAGATTCACAATTTATTTAAACGGACTATTATCATTTAGGCCTTTATCTCAGCCATCATAAGACAGATTGATTTAATTTTTGTACCATTTTTTATGTAATTTATCGGTGATTTTGGGGATATAAAATGCATCTACCTGTGACTCTGGGAACTGTAATGGCCAGTTAAATTAGGTTTCTGGCTGATCTGAACATGTTCCAAATGTGAGAGTTGGTGTGCGTGAGGAAAATGAAATCAGGGATATGCTTGATAACTTACATATCCATAACTGTTGTGCTTTCTATGGGAATGGCAGAAAGGTGCCACATGGCCGTGCTACATGATACAGATTTGGTGGACGGCTTATCTAATTCCCCATGATTAGCTGAAACAGAAAATATGTTTAGTTTGGCAGTTGCTAGTAAAATTAGAAAGTTGTGATACATGACTAGTTTTTGCCAAAAAGTTGAAAGGAAAACAAAGGATGATGATGAATGTGAATTGCCATATGTTGATCCAGACCCCTAAACCATTCATGACTTGGAAGCTGGGTTTGGGCGTAGAGAGAGTGGTAACTGTCCAATCCTAGTGGCACGGATTATTACAGGGTACTTCTCCAAGATTGTAAAATTGGTGGTGTCATCGCTGCTACAAACAGAGAGGGGGAGGCAGAAAAAGGAGAGGAACGGAGAGACAGAAAAAGGAGAGGAACAGGCAGACAGGAAAAGGAGAGGAACAGACAGGAGACAGACCATCTGGAAGGCTGCTGAAACTTACCATCTGACAGCTGTAAGGAGAGACCAGGGAAGATTGCTGAGAGCGCATCTGGGTTGAGCTGTCAATCTCTAAGAATGCCTCAAAGCTGACTGGGTTCTATGGTGGAGAGCGGGAGGCCATCTTTGAGAGTGGAGTGACCAGACACCTGCCCTATCTTTCTAGATTGTCCTGAGATGCAGCTGGCTTTCCTGAATCTTAAAGAGAAGCTTGCTATGTAAGTAGAACTGAGCCCTGGGAATCTAAAAGGTGGGGGGAGTCTGCTTGCCTTGAATCCTTTCCCTTGATAGTGGGTTGGGGGCAAAACTGTGTAGACCCTTAGCCTATGTAACCAAAAATATGAATTTAATTAATTCCCCATTTGGCAGAACACTAAGGGATGAATTTTGTTAAAATTTGAAATTAACAAATCTCACTTGCCAGTGTGGGCTGAAAACTATAGCATATACATTAATTGGGTAATCCTTGTTATCCAGCTTCCCCAACATCAGCCTTTCAGTAAGGGGGTTTAAATCCAAAATTCCCCAAAGCATTAACATTTTTCTGTCTGACTTCCCAACATAGATCAAAGCAGGTGGATGGGGGATCTGAAAAAGAAATCGATAAATCACCCTGTGTTTATTTTAAACCAAAAGCGTGGGCAAAATTATAATTGCCATATGTATGTTTACCAATCTTGAAATCCTACTGCTAGCTTTTAAGCCTGCAGGAAAATCAAAATCACACAACATTACATAACTGCCTTTGTTATTGATTAGTGTAATCAATTTGTGAAGTGAAATTTGCAGAAGGTTAAGAATTGTGATTGTGTTCTTTTTAACTCACTTTTGTGATGTATTCATGCTGAGAGAAGTTGATTGTGTTATGACATGGATAAAGTGTTTTTTGAAATGTTCATGCTAATTTCTATTACTTTTAATTTAAATAAATACCAATGTATTTCCTGTACACAGGCTTGGTTCTTGGCTCATTGTTAGCTCAGGGGAGAGGTATCCAAGGGGCATGACATGTATCTGAGATAGGGCTAAAAAAAGAATCTGTTAAACAGTTTATTACATAGCCAAGTGAGTGGGGAGGGAAGTAAGTCCCCGAGTTGAGGGTGGTTTATCAATTAAACTGTTACATACCGCTAACGTCGAGTTAGTACCATTACAGCATTACCTGGAAAAGGCCCATCCCATGCCTATACAAAAGCCAAAACTGTGGCTTTGCCGACACTTATTATGCAGTGTGTTGGGTAACAGGTAATGATTAAGGGTGGAAACACTGCATTGGAAATAGGCCCTTTTAAGGACAACTGCCCTCAAAGCATTTCATCCGAGCAAGTGGCTGCATACACGGATGACACTTGCGCAGTCTTTGCAACTCCTGCGGGACGGGTTTGAGGTGGGATTCAGTGCTATACGCAGTAAATCAGCACCTCTCTCTCTCCTTGCCTGCCTGAGTCGCGGGCCATTAATCTCACGGATCTGCCCTGCGGCACGAAGGCGGAATGTCATAATCCACGGGTGTTATTCAGGTGCTTAATGACGTTCATTTTTCATTCATCTAATGTCACAAAGAATGAGACACAGGGATGCATGACACCGCCTGGCTGCCAGAAATGGCACAGACGATTCCCAAAAGAGGATTCAAAAACAGAAGAACCTGTATATTCAGATTCTGGTTGATGTATTTTATGTGATATATGTTTGCATTGTTGAGTAACATAACCTTTCTCCAGACTGCTGCCAATTATGTTTCTTATCCATTCAATCGATGGTGCTCCTTTGAATTATTTGATGCCCAAAAATACCGCGACGTGTTTCCATTGGCCAGATGCTCTTGCCTTTTTTTTGTACATTTCGTAGGGGCGTGTTGGTGACTCGTAGTTTTGCAGTGATAACGGTCTGCCTTACGATTAAAGAGACGCTCTCAGAGGGTGAGCTCAAAAACCATGCTGCCAAACAAGGATTTTGCAGAACTACTTCAATTCTAGGTAAGGAGAATTAGGGAATAGCTGTAGAGGTATTATTCGCATACTGTAAAGCTGCTGAGTTGATCACTTAATGTTGTGATGTAATCACACACATCTGCATTAGAGTGGACACTGGTGACAAACGGGGAATGTTTACGATACATATGTGGAGGCACTTGCATGCACTTTCATGCATTATATGGCTCAGTTTATCTTTTTAATGAAATAAACACTGCAGAAGCTGGAACCACCTAACTCAAGTATATTTTGTAAGCATACCATCTGCAATAATACATGGGGCTAGACCTTAAATAGTCAATTGTTATGCTAGAAGCTGCTGCATCGTTGCCGTCACTTAGGGGGTTATGCTGTAGATTCCCACCTGGCACCATGTAGAATGGCCCCTTAATTGTGCACTTGGTATGCATTGCTCCCACCGCCGTCCACACAAGGTCCATTAATAAATCATCACATGCAATATGCAAATGACGCAGGCACTGAATATGCAATGAGCATACGGGCCAAGCCAAGCACATCTTTGAATTCGTTGCAGAATGCCGTCTTTAATCACCCATGGATTATGCAGTATGAAATCTTCCCTAATTCCCACAAATCAACAGATTGTTTTGATGGATCCAATTATGCTGTTTTCCAACTTCTCTTAGGCCCCTTCTTCATCTCTCCCACTGTCCTGCCCTCCTCCCCCACTCTTTATATCCATATCTAACGACGTTAGTGATGAGTTCAGAAGTGACAGCTATATTGAACCATCCATTCTCTCTCCTCTGCTGCCCGGAGGCGCATCCAGGCAGAGCCAGTGCTGCCAATCACTGCTCCCCTTAATGATCCAATCCACATCACACTAATTCTTTCCGCTTGCTTTCTCCATCACACCAACAATATTGCTCCTGTTAAATGTGATCGATTTCAGGGCCCCTCATGTTTTATTAAAGAAGGAGCGGCGATATTGCCAAATATGTTCGATGGTAAACAGATATTTTCGAAAAAAAATGCATCTTTACAAAATAGAGGTCATTTTGTCCAAAAAGAATTTGAACGTGATTTGAGCATTATTTTCTTGGTTTTATTTATGTTTTGTTCATTTCAACGTTGACACAGTGCTGTTTCCACCCAGAGGATCTCAGAATAGGATGGGGGGGATCAGGATAGATATGTCGCAGTCTCTGATTGGATGGTTGATTGCTGCTTAGAGAGCATCACCTCAAAAAGTGCCTCGCCTGTGTTGAGGGAGGGTGCTTTTCTCTACCTGCTTTTGTTTTGCGGGCTTGCTCCCCTACACTAGGCGGGTGTGTATTTGTATTTGTATTTTATTTATTTGTATAGCGCACCAGGCGTGAAGGGACCCGGGCACATATCTTAAGAACAGAGGGTACACGAATGGCATGGTGCCAGTTACAAGAATGGCATGTAGCCAGTTACATTCAATAAATTACATTAACAACAGACATAAAGTACAAAACAATGCAGGTTGGCAGGCAGAATGGCAGGAGGTAGTCGTCAGCAAGAATGAGCATGGAGCATTAGTGCCAGACCTGATCACCGGTAGCTCCTGGATTCGCTCTCATCACGCCCTCACTTCTGAGGTTCCAGGACTTAAAGCAGAACTAATACCAAACATATAAATAGCATATGTGGGGCCAAGTCCCTTTAATTCCCAGGCACACTACCTTTCTTTATAAGGAGGGTGGACGCTGAAGCTCCTGATGTTCCTTTTTCTGTCAGTGGACAGGAGTCAGCAGGCCTACAGGCAGCTGGGAAAGTATGTGCGCTGGCAATACCTGCTGGAGGTGAGTGACAACTGAAGGAATGGATTCTACCAAAAACCGATGCCACTCTTCGGCCATGGTGGGGCCCAGGTTTGTTTGTTAAGTGGGAGATATCGACTGACTCGAGCAGCCAGACATGGCGGGATGTGACAGACTTAGGTGTCGGACCTAGGAAGTAGGCAGATGAGGATGACATCATCAGAGAGCATTATTTGCTGTGGCTATGCTATCCGGGGTCCGTTACAAAAGGTAAGGAGTAAGGTAAGTATTACAGATCTATGGACGGTGCATACATGAATCACAGGAAGGTTTGAGCAAGTGCAAAGCAACGGGCAATCTCTGGGAAAATCCCACTTCCCAACCAGACCCACCCTGGCTAAAAGGCTGTGAAAGGTCTCTCCGGGTACGGTCTGGCCTCATAGATGCCACATTAACAAGCACCAGGAAATGTAATCCAGTATTTAGCAGAGCCCCAATCACTACCAGATTCAAAATCAGGATTCCAGCATCGCAGAGAGAGGGATCATGAGAATTACAAACAAGACAAAAAGACAGTAAGACGTCCTCTCACAAGAAGAGTTGCCCTCCTGAACAAGAGAGGCCATGTTGGCTGCTTTCACAGAGGATCCTGAGAAAACACCACCTACAACGAGCGAGGTTGAGGTTAAGGATCTTGACGCCAAAGGGCAATACATATCAAATGATAACTGCCCTGAAGTGCTGGCTCAGACTTGGGGGAGAATATAGACTATGCAGTAGGTACTCTAGACCCCATTGATGAGGGGACATGTCTGAGCCTATCTGACTCAGAGTCAAAGTCAAAAGAACCTTTATTTCGCAATAAAATAATAAAGCATATACACATAATAGCAATTCTACATTACGTAAAACATTGCAGGTTTGAAATAATCATAATCTTTGCAAATGCACATATAACCACTTAAAAACAGAAGAAACATGAATTGTTCAAAATGGCTATCAGTGCAAAATTCAGATGGTTATATTTGTGCAAGCGCACAAGAACAGTGGCAATGTGATAGCAGCAATTAATCTCTCAATGATCCATTAGGGTTATGCATTTCTATTTACTAAAAGAGAGGTTCCTCCTAAGTACAAGCGATTTACAGTATTTCATGAAAGTCCGAAAAAAAAACATACAGTCTTCTCAATGTAATTGTAAAAATAATTAGGATTACTGTAAGACAATTCACCATACAGAAAGGAAAATAGCCACATGCATAACAACAAATGAATCCTAATAGTTTTATACTGAAAGTTAATTATATTTCATAATTAAAAACCGCGTTTAATGTTCAATGACCATATGTTGTCCTTCGTGTATAATCCACCAAACCCCTGACAAAAAACTAGAAACTACAAACACCACACCTCAATGACATATGCATCTGTTAGGTTACTAGTCTGAAACTTAAGAAAATCGGTAGTAACCATTGTCTCCTTAGTTCAATATACTTATTAGGAAAACATGAGTAATTGCTTCTACCTCGTGTTGGGGGAAGGGGCAACATTTGGAGTTAGAAGAAACCATTTACTCACATAGTCGGCCCACAGGAATACACTTAGCCTGAATTTTACAGAAGGTGCTCGTGCATAACTTGGATATATTTCGTTAAGATCCATTTCTGAGGGAAAGTCTTCTTTAAAAACTATGTAGTCAGGAAATCTTGATTGAATGGACAAATTGAAAATAACAGTCTCTATCCACAAATATCTAGCTTAAGTTTAATGTCGCTAACTATCGCACCTGACATCTTCTGTCCTTTTTGAGCAGGGGAGCTTATCCTAATTTACTCATCACGTCGACAACAGTTGGAACCATTTACATGTTTTACCTCCTCGAGAGTCTACAGCATCCCACATCATTGATTTTAGCTGCTTCATGTTATCGTATTTATGTAAATGCAACCAATATACTACAGGTTTGCATTGTACCATAACATTGACACCTTTTACTCCATTTAGTATAACTAATGAGGCTGTAGGTGTACTTTTAGGCAGGCCCAATACTTGCTTAACAAATCTAATTTCAGCAACTGAAAGGTTTGTGCCTCCTTCCCTGCCCCACATTTCTCTGCCAAACTCTGCAGCCGGTGTTGCATGGGCTTTATAGACAGACATCTTTGTTTAAGGTAATCTATTCCTTAAAGAGATCAGGGCACCATCACGCCTTTTTGAGGCCACTCCGCTCAGCCCATCCTAGTTTTGTATATTATAGCTGCATTGTCACCATATAACAACATTCCTATTTTCCTGCTGGCACAATGCGGGGCATCCGTGTCAGCATTCGAAATTCTTAAGGGTATATCATTTATATATATTAAATAATGGAAGGGGCAAGGACACATCCTTGACGCACCCCCTTTTCTACAGGAAAGAAGTTTGTTTTCTCCACACCTTGGCCATATCTAACTGCTGCCGAATTGTTACTATAGATAAGTTGAAAATGTCTAATTGGACATTAAGGGCACACCGCATTTCCCATTGTTTGCTCTGATCAACGTTGTCAAATGTGGTTTTGAAATCAGGGTTCTTTTTTCAAATCCACCTATTTGCTTAAAATTGCAAATAGACACTACACTCGATGGATAGCACATACATCTTTTGTAAATCCACCTATTTGCTTAAAATTGCAAATAGACACTACACTCGATGGATAGCACATACATCTTTTGTAAATCCACATATTTGCTTAAAATTGCAAATAGACACTACACTCGATGGATAGCACATACATCTTTTGTAAATCCACATATTTGCTTAAAATTGCAAATAGACACTACACTCGATGGATAGCACATACATCTTTTGTAAATCCACCTATTTGCTTAAAATTGCAAATAGACACTACACTCGATGGATAGCACATACATCTTTTGTAAATCCACCTATTTGCTTAAAATTGCAAATAGACACTACACTCGATGGATAGCACATACATCTTTTGTAAATCCACATATTTGCTTAAAATTGCAAATAGACAATACACTCGATGGATAGCACATACATCTTTTGTAAATCCACATATTTGCTTAAAATTGCAAATAGACACTACACTCGATGGATAGCACATACATCTTTTGTAAATCCACATATTTGCTTAAAATTGCAAATAGACACTACACTCGATGGATAGCACATACATCTTTTGTAAATCCACATATTTGCTTAAAATTGCAAATAGACAATACACTCGATGGATAGCACATACATCTTTTGTAAATCCACATATTTGCTTAAAATTGCAAATAGACACTACACTCGATGGATAGCACATACATCTTTTGTAAATCCACATATTTGCTTAAAATTGCAAATAGACAATACACTCGATGGATAGCACATACATCTTTTGCAAATCCAGCCTGAAGTTCGGAGATGATGTGATTTTCTCTCTCTATTTTCCAGTCTAGATAATAGGGCCTTTTGCCTTTTGAAAGACCATCAATCAGACTAATAGGTCTATAATTCCCTGGATGTTTTCTTAGCACTTTTTAGATCGGAAATATTTCAGCTTGCTGCCAACTTATATTCAGATTGTTAAAGAACGCGAGGCTCTAGCTTCCCAGTAGCTGCACCAACGCTTTGGAACATACTACCGGCTCACATTAGAAATGAGCAATCGCACCAGCGTTTCAAGAAAATGATAAAAACCTGGCTCTTCGACAAATTCGACTAAGGTCTTAACCAAAACCGCCAATGTTCTGAATATGTTGTAACTCAATGCATCTATGTAACCAGATCCTTAAGATTGTAATAAGTCAAGCTCTTAAGTAACCAATGCTGTGATACCCTTGGTTTTGGGCGTGTAACAAATATAACGTACATTTATAACTGGGACTTTAAAAAAATGTTTGTGACAAAAGTGCTTCACTGACATCTTCCTCAGAAAAAGTTAACAGTCTCCAAAGGGAGATCGGAACACTTTCTGGTTTTTTAACCTGTCCCAAGGAGGTTTTATATAGATTACTGAAATGGTCAGACCAAGCGTCCATGAGGCTGGAGGTTGCATACAATAATGAACCCTACCCAGGCATACCAAAGGTAATTTACCAAAACCTTTGGGAATCATTGTTCACTGATTCTTTACTTATAGTATCCTATTTTCCGTGTTTGGCTGCCTTTTTCTTGTACTGCATTAGATTTCGAAATGCTGCTCGGAGAGTCCATATATGTAGCTTTATCTTTTTTGATGTCATCAATAAATTCTGATTTAGCTAAGCGGCAATCTTCATTGTATCAAAAATTAGTTGACCGAACGTGATTTCTAATCTGGGAGGAGGGTTTAGTGGCAATGTGCTGTAAAGCCGTTGTAGGTGACTGGTAATCATTCTCCTGTTCAATTGGGCGTACTTTTCCTCCAGTCACATGTGCCTCTAAAATGGGGGTAACTGTCTTATATATAAGGGGACCCTTGATGTTAGTCCATTAAATGTATCTCCTATTATTTATAAGGATAACATTAGTTGCTTGGTTAGTATCAACCTCGGAAAAGGACATGCGGGCGTCATCTACTAAAGCAAGAGCAATCCACGTGTGGTCATTCTCCACTCTCTCGATCCCTTCCAAAAACGCCCCCTTCTGACAGTGTCTTACTTGCAATAAAATACACTCTATGTGAGTGTGGCGTAGACCTCTTCTGAAAGCCGCTCTAATAGGCCATTGCAGCAGCAAAATCCCAGTGCATACAATTGCGTGCCAATCTTTTGTGCGTATTTGGCAGGTTAGAACTAATACCAGTAGGGGCAGGAAAACAGTTCCACGGTCACATATGGAATGACTTACTAAAGGGTTTGTCATATGGTGGAGAAGGGCGATTGAAAAGAGATTATAACCACCCAAGCATCAAGAATGATTACAATTCCTGTGCCCAGGAACATCAGTCAGGCAAGATCTTTAACCCAGAGTGTGAACATTTATATTGATAGAAATTTCAATTGTACCAATTCCTCAATGCGAAAGAGGGGGTGGGTTTAACTCAGTAGTGAATCTGGTGCTCCGGTTGTCAGGATATGTCAGGTTTATTCTGGATTTGAAGTTAATACACATGATGGCTTTAGTATTAAGAGGGAATTTTCCTATTCCAGCAGACAAGTAGGATGCATATTATCATGTGCTGATAGAGCCAGTGTACCAAGTGTCATTTTGGTTTGTCGTGCCATCTCATCACTACTAGTATGTAGTCTTGCCTTTCATCTTGGAAAAAGTTACCAGGATTTTCACAACGATCATTGCCCTGGTAACAAGCCAGCGGCACATGGATGGCATAACGGTACATCCCTAGCTAGCCAATTGGTTGAATCAGGTGTACACCAAGGAGACAAACAACAGGTACACAACATGCTGAGAGCACTAAGGTTTCACAATGTGCTGAAGAACTTGACTCCATGCCATGATTGCTGCTATATCGACGGTCAGTTCTGATGGTTATGGGATCTAGTCGCTTGGAAGGAACCATCAGACGGGCAATTTTAAAGGGTTCCAGGAGACATGTATGCTATCATTTCTCTTGTTCCCTGGACCCAGTTTTTCTTGAACTTCCCACAAGTAGAGGGCATCGGTTAAAATGTCCCAGGTTCCTACATATTTATCACAACAACAAAGGTTGCACATTTATTTTAGAAAATAAGTCAACATATCTTTCATAATTAAATTAATATATTCATCATTGTATTATTACAAGTGCATTACCAGTTGCCAGCTTATGTTTCATGTTTGTCTCATTTCTTGCAAATAATCCGTCAGGGTGACAGCTGGTTCATAGAGGGAAAGGCACTTTGTCTTTATTTAAATATGCATCTATGCATTGCAAAGCAAAGGAAATCGCATTATTGACAATGAACATTAATTGATCAGTACAAAGGTGCGCTGAACGGGATGCAGCAATAAATATTCATTAGTAATATCTTCCTCCACACTCCCATGTTTAGCCGGCGTGCACTTCCGGGCACCACAGGGCCGAACAATCATTAGTAAGACTCTGCCTTGAGCAGTGCATTTCCAAGACATCAGTTTGTGATGTTGGCAGTCTTTCTAAATGTACCCTATTTCAAAGTTATATGAAAAGCACAGAAACATAGAAAGGGTATCTCACTTCTGGTGATTCCAATTAAGTGCATAATTAACACCAAAGGAGCACTGTCTCCAGCAAATACTTTACATAAGCCCTTTCACCTGTCCCAGTCCTCTCTGCATCTGAGACTGCTGAAATTCCTTAGTCGGACAGCGAGGGAAAAGGTGTGTCTAAATCCCTTACACACTTAGAAAGGAATGGTAGTGCTGCAAGTGTGCTCCAATTCACTTAATAGCATCAACAGCACATGCAGGTTGAATGGATCCCTAGATGGCATGTGGTACAATGTGCAGCATCCCACCTCCCGGCATATCTATCACAGTAACAAAGGTTGCATATTTATTATAGATACATGTATCAATTGAAGTACCTCTTCCTCACCATTAGTGTGAACATTTGGCAACTTTGAGGCTTTGATCCCAGTGACATTTGAAATCAAGGAAACCCTGAAGTGGAGCATACGTACAGAATTAGTTTCAATCTCCTCTCCAATGCCCAGCATTGCCAAACAAGACATTGTCTGAGACTATCATCTTAGTTGTTGAGAATGATGTTTTGAGATGTGCTGTGTGGCTCAGCTGTCAAAAAGGCTTTTAGATAAGATAAACTTGCATTACTCAAATTCATATCAACTGTGATATGATATGATATGGCATTTGTAACGTGCCTATACACATGTGTTTCAAGGCGCGACGAGGCAGGATGGGGAACAAGAGGAGAACAGACAATGATCCTACTAGGCCAGGTGCCATTCAGATCGCGCAAGTGCAAGGGTAGGGGGACTGGGAAAAGTGCAAGGGGAAGGGGAGAGGGGAAGTGCAGTACATGGTTAGTAGAATACAAGATAAGTAATAGGGCCAGCTGGTGGCAAGTGCAAGGAGAGTGCAGTGCATGGTTAGTAGAATGCACGGTAAATAATAGGGCCAGCTGGTGGCAAGTGCAAGGTAAGTGCTGGGAGAAGGGGCTGTAGGATACAGAGACAGTCCCGTAGTGCTGGTAGGCAGTGCAGGGAAGAGTTGCTGGGCCAAGGACCGAGATCGTTGAGTGGCCAGTTGCAGATTCAGTGCAGGTTCAGTGATTTTAGCAGGGGAGAGAAAGTGGAGGCAAAGAGGAAGGTTTTGAGGTGCTTCCGGAACTGGAGATGGTTCTCTTCAAGTTTCAGGGAGGCAGGAAGGCTGTTCCAGAGGGAGGCCCCTGCTACAGAGAGAGATCTACCCCCAGCTCGTTGCTTGGAGAAGCGGCTGACCCTGAGGTAGTTGGAGGTGGATGAGCGAAGAGCTCGAGAAGGAAGATATTTAGGAAGAGAGAGTTGAAGGTATTTTGGCCCAAGGCCCCAGAAGGCCTTGTGGACAATGCAGAGGGTTTTGAACTTAATCCTAGCAGCCACTGGGAGCCAGTGTAGCGATTTCAGTCCTGGAGAGATACGGTGCCTGGTCTTGAGGCCAACTGTGGCATTTAAACAAGGATTTGATTCCTTTACAATGTGAACTTCAAAGCATTCTGGATTTTCTGATTACTATCACACTACAGGTTCCTTATTTGATGGTTCCCCCTGCGCTTATATTGCACGAAATTCGTTGTAGTTTTGTGCTATCAATTTATATATGCACGGCTGCAATGGTGAAGTGAAGTCCCGACCTGTTAGGGCTAATTTAACAAACCTACCTAAATAACACTGACACCTCTTTTGCGTCACAGCTACTGAAGGAACACATGTAATCCTCTCCACAGGTTCTGACTGAACATGCCACTTAAAAGATGACTGTTTCCTAGCGTGAGACAGTTGCAACACTGTTGTATTTGCTGGATCAACAGACAGAAAGTGAGCTTGCACAAAGGTGGAGAAACCGTCAAGCAGATGTTGCAGGCCTATGGGTGTGTTATCAAAGATAAGAAAATCGTCTGCATAGCCAAGTCATAGTCGTCTCAGAATGGATATTTTGGACGTTGTCAAGACCAAAGGTCGAAGATATTGATCTAAATCTGCCATGTACAGATTGTATAGGCAAGGGGCTAATACGAACCCCTGCCTCACACCTCTAAATTTTTTATCGGGCGCGACAGTAGACCTTGCTAATTTAAACTCACTTTTATGGAGGAGTGGCTGTGCAGGGCAATTATTAATCTGAACAAGCCTGGGGGAATTCCCCAAACCTGTCATTTACACCATAGAAGACTGCGGTCTATGGCATCAAAGGCTGCAGCCAGGTAAGCCGAGGACAGGTAAACTGGATTACTATCTTTTGTCCATTCCAAGCTCTGTATACATTTGAGCAATATACCATTCAGCTGGGTACCAATGTTTTTCCTGAATCCCGTTTGCCACTTGGAAAGTAAGCCTGTCAGCCCAGTATTCTAAGTGTTGGGGCAATATACAGGAAAAGATTTTTGCATCTGTATCCAGGGTCGCAATAGGGTGACAATTTCCTGGATGGGCTCTGTCTCCCCTCTTATAGATAAGGATGATATGTGCCTGGTCCCACATTGGGGAGAATTGTACAGGGCCATATTTAAAAAGACGATTCAATAGGGCATTCGGTCCTGCTGCCTTAGAATTGCTGATACCCGTAATTATTTCCAAGATTGTGGCCTTTGTTAAATCTATCTCTACGGGAACTAAATCAGGGACTTTGTTTAAGGACTCAGTAGTAGACAGTTAAGGTGGGGCAGCATGAAGGGCTTCAAAATGTTGGACCTAACCCTCTTCTGTGACAGCATTAACCAACATACCCGCTTCTGGAGTGTCAGAGGCGTTATTCAGTGCCCAAAAGCACTTTGAGTTCTTTTGCAAAAGAGCAGATACATTGGTTACACATCCAATTGGGTGCGGCAGGCTCGGGAAGAACGCAGCCAGTTTTTATATGTCTGACAGGCTTTGTGCATATAGATGTTTCTAACAAGGTCAGTTGTGGTGTGATCATTTTTAATCAGCCTAATTAAGCACCTCGAATCTCCTCTCCTCTGTACTGCAGCCAAATTGTATGTGTGGATATGTGGGGAGGTACAGGGCTTCCTAATACCCACCATTGGTAAATAAGATACAATTGTTTTGTCACAAATGCCTCATAATTATCAACCAAGAAGGCTGTGTAGGCCTTTCTGACTCAAGCCTTGAAGCCATACTGATGGCAATCATTTGAGTAACTCTCAGCAGTAAATCCAGAGACCAATGGAGTTGATTACCTTGGGTATTCAGTGTAATGTCCAGACAAACTGAGTTCACAGCAACAGGTCCAGACCCTGTTACACTGATATCGAAGTGAGCCACCAATAACGAGTGATCACTAAGGAGAGACCGATGATTTCAAATCGGATGCATTTCCCCAAAAGCCAAGACCCCACAAAAACATAATCTATAATCGAAGAACTAAAGTCATCAGACCAAGAGAGATGCCCCCAACAACCATCCCCTTTAAATGCGAGAGCGCCATCCCCATTAAACTTTCTGCTCACAATCTTCCATTCCTAGTTTTTAAAGCTTTATGGGTCAGACACACCTCCCTTAACTCCATGGCTGACATGCCGTGTGAAATAAAGTCTCCTACAAGGAGGATACGTCCACCTGGTGTACTGTCATACCATTCAGCAACATAGAATGACAACCGATCGACAGTATCAACAAGGGAGAACATACCCTGATAACAATATATGTTAACAATTAGAACATTCAAAGCCTCCTAATTCAAGATTTTAATCTGGGTGGCTAAAATCAGAAACTGCACATCAAAAATGGCAATGACCTTGATGGTCGGGGAGAGTTCCACCAAAGTAATGAGGCCACCGTAAGGTTGGCCGCAATCATCCTGACGAGTGGCCTGGTGTAATATTCCATATCGATCAAATGCAGGCTGAAGTTTAAGCCAAGTTTCCTGGATGGTAATGATGGTGTGCTTCCTAAATTGCTGAGTCAGCATGCTGTATTTAAATACATGGGAGTGGCCCTGGGAATTAAATGAGATCAAAGAAAACCAGTCCAACCGCCTGTGAATGGGTACGCTACTATATTCAAACTCGCAGGCTTGCTGGCTAGTGAACTATTTAGAAGATGAAGCCTCTCCTCTCTGTCTATCTCTACCTTTGGTGTTCCCCAGGGGTCTAACCTCTCTCCCTGGCTGTTCAACCAATATCTGGAACTTCTTGCCCACCGCATTACTGCTCTCTGCCCCAACTTTCAGTGCTAGGGGGATGACACTCAACTCATTTTCAGGCTCCCTTGCGCCACCTCTTCTCCTTCTCCTTCTCTCATCTCTGACTGTCTGTCTGCCATCCAGGAGTGGTGTGCCATCAATCATCTCTGCCTTAATGCCAGTAAGAGCGAGATTCTCCTCATCGGCACACCTGCTCCCTCCTTTCCTGTCACTCTCTGGCAGGCCTCTTTTGGCCCTCTTCCTGCTCCCACCTGTGAGGCTAAAAACCTTGGGGTGATCTTCGACTCCACACTTTCCTTCTCTCCTCACATCTCTGACGTCTCTAAGAAGTCACACTACCAGCTGCACCTCCTCGGAGGTATTCTTCAATTCCTCTTCTTCCCCCAGAAGCTCACTGTATCCAGAGCACTGGTTCTCTCTAGGCTGGACTACTGCAACAGCCTCTTTCTAAATCTTCCTGCCTCTACTCTCTGCCCTCTGCAACTCATTCAAAACAGGACTGTGAGTCTTGTCCTTGGACTCAAGCCCAGGGATCTTATCTCTCCAGTACTGACATCCCTGCACTGGCTAGTGGAGGCGAGGATTAAGTTCAAAACCCTCTGCATTGACCACAAGGCCTTCTGGGACCTGGGACCTCAATACCTTCAACTCTCTTGTAATGGAGAGACCCCCGACCGGCCCATAGAGTCAGAGTTTGCTCTGCACTACTTTCAGATGAGATAGCTGTAACTTGAGTTGGATGGGGGTGCAGGTTTTCTTACTCCAACACCAATCGATAAGGACAACTCAATGGTTTGGCAAAGGGGAGTCTGTTTAATGACAAGTACAAAACACAGGGAAACATGGAAATCAACAGTGATGCAACAACTCCCAATAACTTCATACAAACAGTAACATTTATACCAAAAATTCATCATCATTGACGTGTAACACTCAAAAGTTAACATGCAATTCTATTGGTTGGAAAAAGGTAACTTAAATATAGGTGCTAAATCTGTATATGGTAACGGAGTGTGGGGATTGGATAAACACTATTAGGTGGGCGTCTAAGCCCTTCCTTCACAAATAACTACGGTGGACGTCACTAAAAGTACGACGTCCCATTGGTTCTACTATCTAAAGGACCCTAGATTATTTGGTCCATTGTGACTGGGTTGGCTTCAACCCCATGCATAAATCTCCACTTTAATTAGCAGCACGTAGAATGGTCAACCAGGTGCAGGATGCCCCTAGATTCACCCGGCCTCCCTTCCATCAATTTGGTGGCTATGTGTCAATTAGCTGGCTGTGGTCGGCCACAAAACTGTAGCTTCTTGTCAGAAAAAGTTATGATATCTCTGTCTGGGCGACAGCCAGGCATAGGTGTGAAACTGTGCCTCTTCTTGCTCGGCTGGTCATGTGCTAGCACACCGTGAATCAGCTTAGTTTTCCTTCTATTTGCACATTATATCTTATTCGGCTTGCCACCTGCCTGGGCCTCCTTAGCTCAGCCTTCCTGAGATAGGCTGTTCTTGTTCTTAAGTTTCGATTCCGCAAAGCTACTGTTCGCTCCTTCTCTTGGTCTGACCTCGAATTTCCAGGCACAAGCTGCTCCTGCTGAGTTTCTATTCAGCCGTCTCGTCTCGTTTTAGCTGGAATACGAATCCTGTCCTGTTTGACCGCTAGTAACCTGAGTTAATTCCGCTTTTGCGTAAAGTGGGCTCCCACTTATATAGTGTGCTTCATTGAGGTAGATATGTATAGGTGGTGCTTGCCACTCTATTCTTCTACTAAGCATAGCAAGCCGCACTGTTTTCTTAGCTTCTTGCGGTAACAAGCATATGTACAGGTGTTTGCTGGTTGAATGTCTTCATCCTGCTTACGGCTTAAGTTTCTTTATATTTCAACTTCGTCTCTCCTTCTAAGTTCATGATATCCTTATTCCATGGTGTTTCGTCTCTGTGTGTCATCTTTTTGGTTGTCGTTTTCTTTCATCTGTGAGTCTGTACGGGCCCTCATGTCGTCACCATTCGTCTTCAATTAAGGCATTTTGTGTTTCTTCCGGGACAGTGTTTAATAATCTTCATTTTGTTTCATTTGCTGGGAGGGTTTTCTCAATGGATGCATTACTGTCCATGGTTGTCTGGTTATTGGTACTTCAATAGGTATTGTTCTTCTGATAGGCACTGGGCAGAGCCCTACTGCGGCTCTCTGCTGGTTTATTTACTCATCATATGTCACATATCTCAGTGTGAACATTCCCGGTACTTCAAAATGGGTGACTGGAGTGCAAGCCATATTTGGGACCTCCTCCACACTCCCCCCTCTGGTCGGTTCATCGACAACTTCTGCTTCCTCTTTTGGGTTCATGTTACTTGGTTCTTCTGTATTAATTTCTTCTTCATCTTCTGGGTTTGTACATGATGGTGTGAAGGAGAGTCTCTTTGGAGTCCATATTTTTATCACTCCCTTCAGGCTTCCTGCTGTCTTTATATGTTCGTCTCAGTTCCATGTCATGTTAGCTGACATTGTCCATTCGGGCTGCAATAGATCCATTTTCCTTCATAATTTTTGCGTTTCCTGGGATAAAGAATCTTTGTACCTTCAGGCGCATGCTTGCTGGCCTTCACAAAGTCTCTTATTTCATCATCATTTAGATCTCTCGGCTTCCATCCTGGTTTGACATCAATCATTATCTTCATCCCTATGGCTTTCTTCGCAGTATTCTGGCATTGCAAGGTTACTGTCTTGATAACACAAAATCCTAGTAATATCATCACTAGCAAGGCTCCTAGAAACTTGAATGAGTCTGCCATCCATTGTGGAACCCATGAAAACAGCGATCCAAACCAGCTGTCATCATCAACATCGTCGGTTTCATTGATCATCTGGTTATGTAGGTTTGTCAGCACACCTATAGTGTCTGTTAAAGTTCAATTTTCCTCATCGTGAGAAGGTATAAATGTGCAAAATGATTCTCCAATGTTTGCACAAACTCCTCCATCCATAGCTGTGATCATGTCAAGTACATATCTGTTTTGGAGAGTCATCAGTCGGATGGCTCTTAACTCTTCCTTGATTGCATTGAATCCTTTTATTGTTGTGTTGATGGCAGTAACTCTCATCTGGTTATCTGCAACCATTTAGTATTTGCTCCAACTTGGAATCTTGGCATGATGATTGTCGCGAACACTGATGAGGTGAGTCTGAACAGCCTGTGTTCATATGGGATTGCATCAAATGCTTCTTCTGATTTGGCAGAAAAGTAATTTTCTCTCTTCTCTCGAGTTATCAGTTCCACAGATCTCCTCTTCCTCAGGTGAGCACCTGCTTTCGGGAAACTATCAATATTTAGGTCACTTTTCAGGATCACTAGTGCTGGAAAGTGGACATTCAGTATTATGCATATGCCACCCCAGTTTTTCGGCAGTCTGATGTATGGTTTGGATCCACATGCCCAATAATGATCCATAATTACTGCAGTCCCATGAGTCATTCCTGGAGCCTCACAAATGTGTCTGCAGTTCTGGTTCTCTCGCATCTTCCTTGTGCCATTGTTCCTGAAGCACAATTTTGGGCTTTCTAGTGGCACTATCTGCAAGGGTCCTCCTCTGTCTTCGACCCATGTCAGTAATTTTGTAAGTTTAGGCCATAATGGTTTGCACAGTCTGTGTAAGTTTTCGATGGCTTCCTTGCAGGCTCCGAGGACCATCCATGCTCTGCAGATCACTACTCCTGCCTCCCATCCGTCTGGTGAAAGCACTGTTCCCCAAATCTGCATTTGGCCTCTGTTTTTCCAAATTTGAGCCTCTGCTGGAGTTTTCCCTTGGACATTTAGTCTCGGGTTTATTTCCCATCTTATTCCTGCTCCTTTAACTGCAGGCTTCTCGTACCTGTTCACCTGATTCCTAGTATGAGCTCTGTTTCTCATCTTAATGTCTTGGACATAATCATCTTCATCAGGGTAAGCCGGTTCAGTGGCCCATATCAACGAGGCATCACTTCCCATGAACTGGCCTCTGGTGTTGCACATTGCTATGTGTGAGAGACAGTGTGCTGTCTGGACATCAATTTCTACAGCCACGAAGATCTTGGATTTCCCCATGCTGTGTGGTAGGAGTGCGCAAACGAAGCATTCTCCTTCTGAATTTCGTCTTCCAACTTCTTTCATGTGCTGGTACCAAATGTTGTTTCCAAGATGTGCTGTGCTGTCCAGGTAGTCATTGAGTTCATTATTATCTTCATGCATGCTTCTCTTGATTCTTAAGGTTTTCCTGTAGTTTGCTATAACTACATCTCTGAATGCCTCTGTATGGCTTTTTCTTGCTGGCGGGTTCTCAGGTATCCTGGTCCATGATGCAGGCTTCCTCATCTGCATCATTTGAATGGACAAGAGTCTGGCAGCTCTTTCCTGGTCCTCTTGCATCTTTACTTTGCTGCGTAGAAGTGCCCATGCCAACCAGTGGTCCAGTCTTTGGCTGTATTGTAGGCCTGGTACTTACTTGTCCCTTGTGTTGGAATATGTGTGCTGGGTAAAACAGCCTCTGTCGTTTTGTTCTTCAGTTCCTCTTGTCGTTTCCTTGCTCTGGCTATGTATGGGAATAGTAAGTTTACTAACATTTGTGTTCTTGCAGAGAGTTGTTCTGAGGCCACTTCCGCTTCTCTTAGGGCTTCTGATATGACTGCTTCTGTTGGTCTTTCTCTTAATTCTTCTTGTTTTCTCCCACTATCACCTGTGAAGGTTTTTACAGTATGTTTGTGATTCTGTGGTCATTGACATTAGGCCTGTTTTGTGTGCATTCAGTGTGTGTGCGCGTGTAGTTGTCAGTGCTTTGTCTTCATTTATTTCATGCCGACCCTGTCTCCGCTTTCCAGCTCATTCGTTACCATAAATGTGTGTATATCACTATTAATCAAGTTCATTTCGAGTTAATTTACTCTACCATCAGATTTTCTAGCGACTGGAATTACTATATAAGGTCTGGGTGCTTTTGTGGGTTTCATGCGTGTATCATCAGGTGGGTGCACTGAAATTAGAACGCTCAATGCACCAATAAAAAATGCGTTCTGATCGTTAATAACAGTAAAATAATGATAAATACAATGCGTAGGTATATTATGGTTCGATATGTAAGGCGACAGCATTTTCTTCCAGAGACGCTGGGATGCCTCTCTGCTTGTGGGAGGACCAGGTTACTGCTCTGGGCCCCCATCTCGATCATTTGCCAAATGTCAACGTTATTGTTCGCCCACCCAATATCGTTCTTCGAGTTCTGTGTCAAACGTGTCAGGTGCTTCACAAGTGTCCCCCCCTCTTGCGAGTGACGATTGTCTCTTAATACAGGATACAGTTCCTTTGCTAAACTATGGGATAAATGGATTAAAATAATACTTCGATGAGTCACCTTTACTGTGCATGAGTTCCCAGTCCTCTCTTCAGATCTGCTTCAGTCCTGAGGACAGGTTGGACACTGGTCAGTATGAAGAGATAGGGAAAAGTGACAATAAATATAACAAATAAAGTTCTTGACTCTGCTCCCTCGATCTGTCCCTCGGCGGGAAAGTCTCCTCAGGATCTCCTCAGGATTTGATGGGGATTGGAATATTTAATTTTGGCTACAATGGCATACAAGAGCATGTTTAGCTGAGTACACTTTACTGGATCTCCGAGAAATGTAAGTACGTCAACATTGGTTGGTCTTCCCACTAGCTCTGGAAAGTTCTCAATGAGGTGAAAGAAGACGTGGTATGCAAATCTACTGTCTTTTGATGATAGGGACATTTGCCCAGTCTTTGTTGAGATTCAGGATTATATGTTCTTTCCTTGAAGTAAACAATGTCTGCACTGTCTGGTCGCGTGGAGTGCGATCAAAATGTTTACTTTATTTAAAAGATGGCTTAAATGTTCAGTGTTTGCTGGGTCTCAAATGAATGTGAGAGTGTCTGTCATCCTTCTAATAAGAGTTGGACAGTCTTTGATTATGCGAAAAAAAAGTATATTGATGAGCTCATCTATTTCTGCCTGTTTTGGGAGCATTTGCTTCTTTCTCGCTGTACTCAGGGAGTATGATGAATTTTTCGGCAATGACAGTAAGCAGTTGTCTTATTATTTTTACGTTTTCAGGATCTTGGAGGAAGTCTGTGACACTGGTGAGCCTCCCTACTAGTGATGGGTATGATCTTAGCACTAGGTTGAAATGTGTGACCACGTCCTTTGTGATGTCTCTACTGTGGGACACCATAAGTGCTTCCAAACAAAGTCTCGGTTTTCGGATGAATCGGGATACTGTATCTGTTTCCAATGTAAATAATCTTGTTCAAAATTTGTCATAGTCTTTTTCTAATCACAGTTTAAGAGTGCCTTAGTTCAAAAGTTCAAATCAACAAAACATGTTGTGGCTTATATGCGCAATTTTCTTCTTCACCCTGCAATTAGGATACACAGAGTGTCCGTTTTTATGTCCTTATCCCCTTTTTTGCTCAGAGGAAGTGTCCAAGTTAAGCCACAACTTGCAAAAAGTTATTTGTCTTTACTCTGCTGGTCATGCGTCCTTCTTCCTCGTCATGGATCTCGTCTGCACGTGCTTTGGTTCTTACCCGTTGCCTGAAGTCTCTTTGCAGTGGGGTGCAGGCAGGGGGGTTCTTCTGATGTATGGCTTGATATCACCCAGGAAGATCCAAGCTCTTCTTCCTTGTAGCTTGACTGCGGATGGAGTAACGTCTTCAACTGTGAATGGTCCGTTGAATCTTGGCTCGTCCCACTTTTTCCTTGTATGGTTTCTCACCAAGATGGTGTAGTGTCTCCTTCTGGGTTCTGTGCTGCACTGCACCCGTTTCGTCATGGCTGCAGCTGGTCTGAAATTATAGTAAGGCAAGATGTCATACAGTTCAGATAGTTTTGCATTTCAGACCCTAAAACCTCTCCTGTCGACTGGGCATCACATCTAGCTCTGGGTGTGAGGGGAGTTCTCAATTTTCTTGCTGTGGCTATCTTGTGTGGCGTAAGATGACGGTCAGAGCCAGGTTGGTTCCGAAGAGCATAAAGTGCCAGTGGAAGGCAGTGCAACTATCCCTTCTTTAGAGTAAGCTTCAACTTGGCTAACCTTTCCTTTAACGAGCCGTTGAGCCTCTCACAGATCCCATTACCTACTGGATGATATGTCAACAAGAACTTGTGCTTTATACCAAGCAGCAAGCTAATCTGCTCAAAGACTGCATTTACAAAGTGAGCCCCATTATCTGATCTCATGACTTCACACACCCCCCACCTTGGGGAATACTTCCCTCACTAAAAATGTGGCCGCACAGGTAGAGTTTGTGTGTGTACATGGACCTGCTTCTATCCATCTAGAGAATGGACACACCACAACAATTAAGTATCTGTACCTTTTGCAGACTTGAATCATGTCAACATAATCGACATGCAAGTGCTGAAAAGGCCCATTTGGCCTGGGGATGACTCCTCTCATTATTTTTAATGTGTGCCCAACTGTGAATTGCTGGCAGATTATGCAGTTCACCATAAAGAATGCAACATGCTCAGCTAAATTCGGTATGAACCAGTCTTCTCTTTTGTCATATGCGCCGGGTAATGTAGTTGCTCCAGCAATATTTTTAATAGGGCTTCAGGCATTACTGGTTTACCAGTGCTGTCTTGTCACCACAAGCTGTCAGAGGGGTTTAAAGAACACCCTTGTCGTTTCCACAGGTTTTTCTCATTCTGAGGCGCCTCCCCTTGGAGTTCCATTAGCTGCGTTCGCCCAAAATCATTTTAACTTTCAGGTGTGGTTCGTGCAACCATTATTCTTTCATGGGTGCACACGACTTCCACTTCCATAATCATCTCACTTTTGGATGCCATAAGCTTGGCTTCCGTGTCTGCTGCATGATTTCCGCGTGAGACAAAATCTGTCCCTTTCTTGTAGGCGGCGCATTTCACGACCGCTATGCCCACTGGGAGCTGTAGTGCCTTAATCAGCCTGTCCAATAAGGCTGCGTGCTGCACTGGCGTGCCGTCCACTCGGAAGTAGCCCCTCGTTTTCCAGCGCACTAAGCCTGCGTGCACCGTTGACATCACATAGGTGGAGTCACTGTACACTGTTACTTCCTGGTCTGCGTGATTCTCAATGGCAAGTATCAATGGCAATAATTCTGCACCCTGTATTGAATAATGAGATGGTATTCGAGCACTAAGAAGCACTTGAAACTCTCCATTAGCTGTGTGCTTTTTCACAGTGACGCCTGTGTATCTTTGCCCATCACATTGTTCGATTCTCGAAGACCCGTCAATAAAGACGATCTCTCCTCTAGCCAAGGCATGTTCTTTCCCCCTGGGGATTTCATCATAGAATTCTTCATAATTCGTGCAGTCATGTATATGCTCTCCTTCAGTGACCGGCTCTGCTATAAACATAGCTGGATTCACTATCTTACATCAGACTATTTTAATCAATGGGTTTGATATGATCACTTCATAAGCAGAAGCTCTATGAGATGTCAATGTGCCCTTTGGTTTCTCTAAAATGGCAAATAATGAGTTCTCAACATATAACATCATGGAGCATCCCATTACAATTGTTGTCGCCTTCTCTACGGCGAACGCTGCGGCAGCTAAACTTTATTCGCATGGAAAGTGGCCTCTCATTACTGGGTCCAGATTCTCACTGTAATATGCGAGGGGCTTGTACCCCAACACGTTTTTTGAGTGAGCACTGCCGTCATAACACTGCCGTCTGTGTGTGAAAACAGGTAAAATTCCTCTGCATAATTGGGAATTCCGAGAACTGGAGCTGTACAAATCGCTCTCTTGAGTTCAGCAAACCCTTTCTCCATTTCCCAGACCATTCAATCTTTTATTTTGTCACTTGGGCCTTCTTTAGGGCCTGAAGTAAAGGCTTAGTATACGAGCTGTAAATAAAAACCATGCCCTAACATAGTTGCACAGGCCTAGAAAGCTCTGCATTTGCTTTATTGTGTGTGGCTTAGCCGTGTTTAATATGGCTTCAGCCTTTTCTGGGGTCACAGTCTTGCCTTCATGTGAGATTAGCTGGCCTATGTACAGCACTTCCTGTTGACAATATTGTAACTTTTCCTTGTCAACCTTATAACCTTTCTCAGCCAGTATAGTGAGTAGCTGAACAGAATCGTGCCTGCATTGCTCTTCTGTGGTGCTGTAGATTAGGATGTCATCCACATACTGCAAGACGATACTTTCTAATGCAATATTGCTTAAGTCCATCTGCAGGACTCTGATAAAAATAGAGGGAGACTCACAGTATCCCTGTGGTAGCCTCGTGCTTTTCAAACGCATTTGTCTGACCGTGAATGATGTCAGATCTTGTGAGTCACGGTGTAACGGGATTGAGAAAAAGGCATTTTTCAAGGCAATCACCGTGAAATATTTTGCCTCAACGGGTATATTACATAGAATTGTAGCGGGTTAGGGACTAAAGGGAACTCGGCTTCAACAATATCTTTTATCGGTCGTAAATCCTGAATTAAATGCCAAGACCCTCCTTTTGATTTTTTGACAGGATACACTGGCGTATTACATGGTGACTCTGACGTCACTAAGATGCCCTGGTCCATCATGGCAGAAATTGTCTTAGAAATCCCTTCATCTGCCTCTCTGGACATGAGATATTGTCGGGCTCTTGGTAAAATTGCTCTTGGTTTCATTTTAATCCTTACTTCTCCCACCCCGTTCAAGAGGCCTACGTCATAGGGTCCTCTAGTCCACACTTGGACAGGCACTTTAGCTATGTCGTCATCAAAATATTCAGGACATTTTAGTGCCAACAACATTCTCTGCGGTACTTCTCTTTTAATCATCCTTACCCAAAAGGTGAGACTTACTTCCACCATTGTTTCTTCCGTGTCTGCTTGTTCTTCAAACAGATCATCATCGGTGACGTCAGTCACTCGATATCCTTCTTCGACGGCGATAATCGCGCACCATTGTCTACCTTCATCATCGTAACCATCAACAAATACTACTTTCCCTTGCACTTCAGCTGCATGTATCATCAAGGGAAATACTTGTCCCTCCACCTCATGCATAGGTATTCTAGGTCTGAATTAAAACTCATCAGGGGTTCTCATGGTTCTGTCTGTAAGGCCTGGCAATCCTGCCATAAGCACAAGCATGCCATATGCGAACATTTCCGGCTCCTGGTATGGCCCTCATGGCTACGTGTCCTGAGTATGCTGAAGAGGGAAAATCGAGATCAAACTCCTACCCCCCCACCCTAGGCACCTCAACAGAAAGAAGAGCAGGAAGAATAAGGAGCACACTTATGATTTGAACCAGGCCCCAGCGCACCCATTGGTGACAAATATGCTGAAAGACACCCACTTCACCAACATTGCAACCTACATGCTACATTAGCCTTAATGCAGCAATACCAGAATCTACAAAACACAAGAATTCCTATTTAAAGGCATGCAGATGCTCATATGAATTACCCTAATCCAATGGCACAGTGTAAAGCCATGTTTTAGGAAATTACAGCCAAGTGCATTTGTCTCACTGAACACCAGCCGCAGTGGGGATTCGTGCTGACTTCAGCAATGTGCCTCGCAAACCCAGCAGCAGCCAAGGTCTTACAGTAAGATAAGATTCCTTTCCTTGAACGACAGTGAACTCTGGCAGACAAGCTTTTTTAATTCTTCACAAATACGAGTAAGCCAGAGCAGAACATCCAGAGCCCAATGTTTTTTTCGCTGGGAACGAAAGACATTTTTGCAAAGACCCACACATCATTTGAAACATAATTGTAACAAGAATGGCTCAGCTCTGGCCAGTGAACGCCGAGGGCCCAGGGGCGAAAAGCCTGTCCAAACTAAAAACTAATGGGAACAAATTCATAATGCAACAATTTTAGAATTAGGTAATGGGGGTGGCGCAGTTAAACCAGCCCACTGACGCCAAATTCCTAATGCCCAATGATCAGGCTTCCTATAAGGGCTCCATAGGTAACCTATCACTTAGCAGCCAATCGCAGGATGAGGTAGGTTTCTGGGTGCTGGTCCAATTCTGTGATGTCAGCCTGCAGTGTGTTACAAAGCTGGCTTGCAAGTCAGCCCCGGGGGAGACGGTGCCTGGATTTTCGTTGTGCACAAAGCTCTCTGTGTGTGTTTTTTTTGCTGGCCAGAAATAAACGCAGTTTGGAACATGTTGCTGCTTGCTTGGACTCTGCTGCATTTCTTTGGGCAAAATGGGAGGGGTTGGGGCCTCCCATAGCTGGGACCCCCAGAAGCCCTGGTGGGGGTCCAACTTCTCCCCAACAATGCTCTAATCATTTTGCATACATTTGAATAGTGCATTCCTGGAGTGGAGCATACTATACCCTTCTCTGTGACGAAATTGTCATGTTCAACTTTCTCATTAAGTCTTGACCCAAAATGTTTACTGGGGTCTGATGCGAATACAATAAAGGTACATTCATTTTGCACTCTCCTATGGAGACTGGGATTGCATCTGTAAAGGGAACTCGGCTGTGAGCTCCTGTAAAACTCTGAGTATCTATGGCCTCGCCAGACAAGGAAAACTTGCATTCACGTATACACAAGCGTGTTGCACCCGTGTCCACTAGGAATGAATATTATTTACCCCCTATAACGACATCCACCCTAGGTTCCCTATGAGGGTCTGGTGTCACTGATAGGATAGAGCACATCAGGGTTCCCAGTGAGCTGTCCTAGTTCATATATAAGTTTGGCCCACTGTGCACTTGTGGATTTTCCCCATTCCCAGTGTTACTTCCCTTTCCAGGGTTCTGGGTCTGCCCTGTGCTCATCGTGTGTGACACTTGAAAAGGTGCCTGTTGGGTTTGTCTTTGTGGAAAAATGCCCATGCTCTGAGGTTGCACTCCTTGTTGCGCTCCTGGCGCTTGTTGTTGCACCATATGATTCTGTGCAACGTTCTGTTGTAAATGTGCAGGTGGATTTGCTGTTTTCTGCTCCCATTCTTTGACCGTTCTGCATCATGCCTTGACTTCTGCATGTGCGCGCCAAATGCCCTGTCATTCCACACAGCCAACATGCTGGCGGTGGTCGGACTATTTGCCCAGTTGACATATTCGGGTTACCATTTTGCATGTTTTGAAAGCCTCCTTGATAGCTCTGCCATCCTATTCCCCTAAATTCTCTTCCCTTTGGGTAAAGCCCTGCGTTAGCCTGGTTATTCTGTTGTGGAATAGCCACCTGCTGCATGCTTTGTTCAGCTGCGTTAGTTAGCATGGCTCCTTCAAGAGCATACTTTGATAATTTCTTATGCACCAACTTCTTCTTCCTCACCCTTTCGAGTTGCCTCCTTTTTGCGATTCTTTTCTTGCAACAGTCTACAATAATGTGCAATAGTCAATTGTATTTCAGCCCAAGGCTTAGCCTCAACTCCTACCAATTTCTTGAGTTGTTTCTGCACTGGTTCTGGCAACCCTTGGCACAATATATGGTAAAATACAGATATTGATTTCGTCCAAGATTCATGCGTCTCGAGCACCCATGCATCTTGGAAATTTGGTATATATCCTCAGAATCCTTCATTTTTTGAGTCATTATAGCTCCCATATCGGAAGTATCCAGGTAAAGCACTAGTAGCGCTTTCCATACTGATGCTCTACAATTATTAAATGGCGCTCCATCATACGCGGTGTTAATTGTGGCTACACCAGGGTACCCTGCCCGTGTCCACACATCGTCTTCTCTCTCACCAAGTATGGCGATCAGGAGACCTTTGATGTCTCCTATAGCTAGCATGTTTCCTCCTGTCATTTTTTCTAACTCATGTATCCATTTTCCGGCTCCCGATGTCAGCATTGGAAGCTTGTTTTTCAAGTTTTCTCGATCCATGTGTGGCCAAGGAATATATTGTGGTCTTACGCCCCCCTTCTCTAGTAGCGGAAATTGGAATGCGCAGCCCTCTTTCTCTTCTCTCATAGTTCTCCTGTCTATTGCAGGGGTGATATTCCTGCATCGCCTTCTACCTGGCAATGTCCTTAGTATGTCTACATAGGGCAGTGAAGACACCCCCCTCTGACCATGAGGTACTCCTTCATGTCGGTCAGACTGCGTGGCTGACTCTGATGGCCTCGGTGCGGACTCGCTAGTGTCTGACCATCATATCCCTCTTTCCCTTGGGAGTCGTCTTTTGCTCCATCTCCCTTCCTCATTTTCCTCGTGCTCCTCCCTTTCGGAGTCGGACATTGTTTGTCCCCAATTCACGTAACTTCTTGTGTCTTCATTGTTTATACTGATTTCTAATCTATCCAGGGACAATTTACTATTCCCACTACTTCGGGTGACATCCTCAGTGTCATACAGCTGAGTGCTTTCTAAGCGCTCGTCCTCCTTCTCTCCTTGGGGTATTTGTTCTAACCCCATTTCATCATATATTCTATCGATCGTTTCCCCGATACTTCTGGTGTCGAAGTCATCTTCAATATTTGCCCTAGATGTTCTTGGTACTGAATCGTACAAAGGATAGAATTCTTCGATGTCTTCCCAGTCTACAACTGGATTGGGTTTTTTAACTTCCCTCTCCAAATATTCAAGATCGCATGCTCTCTGTCTTCGCTTACGTTAGATATCGTCATCAAATTCTTTGCGCTTTCTTGCCTCTTCTCTGACCCTATACTCTTCCTTTCTCTTTTCATTTCTACGTTCATCTGCCCTTCGAATTTCCTCATCTCTTCGTCTCCTTATCCTTTTTTCACATACCCTTTGCTCTTCTTCTAACCTTTGCTGTTTCTGTCTGTCTTGATCATAGGCTGCCCTTGGGTTGTGATCAAGCTGTTTTTCTTGCTCTTTGCGATATAGCAGTTCTTGCCTTAGTCTGTCTGTCCTTCTTATCCTTTCATCTCTTAACTCCTTCTCTTTCTCCTTTCTCTGTACCTCATCTAATCTCTCTGTTACGCTCACCTGGTATCCACGGGGATGCCACCCAGCTGTGAGGACTCTGGTGCCCTTCTCAGCCACTCCCATGTATAATCAGCGGAGAAGTTCTGCCTGGAAAACAGGTGGGCAATGTTCAAGACTGGGCAACTGGGGTAAGAGCCTCCCAACACCCAGTATGCCCGCAGCCCTTCCCCAGACCTTTCCTCACCTTCTTATAGGTTTTGGCATGCTCTCCGTCTTGCCTTCTTGACAGGGGCACATTGTCCTTTGTGGGCGAGTGCAATCTAGTTACTTCACTGATGCAAGCCCTTTAGAGTCTTTCAGGGAGGTCTTATTACTGTTATACTGTATGCCTTTCTTGTATTTAAATAATGTCTTTCTCTCTCCTTAGATGCGCGGAAGTTCGCTCTGGAACGTTGGCTGAATTGGGACTCGCCGACAGGTGATGGTGTCTTGAGAGCACCTTGAGGCGGTAAGTAGGCGCTATGTGCAGCGCTATGATGCCTTGTCTTTGCTAACCTGTTGTCTTTCGTTCATAGGTTGCGGTGCTCACCTGGAGCAAGAAGTCCGAAAGGCAATGCTAGTCGATGGGCGACTCGTGAGGTAAGCTGCCGGCACAATTGCAGAATGTCTAATGTCCTTTTCTCTCCTTTTGCAGATTCGACGATCGGGGCAGCTTGGTGTACCTTGGATGATGGTTGCAGGAGCGGAGGGCAGCTTGCGGTGGAATCACAGGTAAGCTGCTGCTTTTCACAATGTCCTTTTGTTTTTCAGATGCTGTTCTTCCGAGGTTCGCAGATGCAGCTGAACATGATGAGCGTCACATTGCTGGATTGCAAAGTAACGCGAAGCATGTACTGGAGTCCGGGCGAGACTTATATAGCTTGCAGGCATCCCAGGTGTCTCTGGGCCTGCCACACCCAAAATGCTAGACCTCATAGTTCAGTTCAGGAACTGAGCCATATGGAAGCATCCATGTTGTTGCGCAATGCCCTTATGGGCCCAGATTACTGCTTAAGCACATGAGCCTGGCACCAAAGGCGCCAGGACTGACTCCAAGAGAGTCTGGGGGCAAATGTCAAGGTCCTTGAGGGCCTGATGAGGGTACTAGAAGTAGCCCACCTGGCCTGGCAATCCAGGCCTAGGGCAGGGGTCGTGACAGCACTCCCCCCTAAGGCCCCTCTCAAGATGTTCCTTCTGTCCAGCCCAGGCTTAGTTGGGAAATTTCGATGGTATTTTTTGATCAGACGCAGTGCGTGAATGTTTCCACAGGGTTCCCAGGACCTATCTTGGGGTCCAAATCCTTTCCAATCTAGATAGTACAGCTTGCCCTTTGAGTACTTGGAATCCAAGATGCCTCTGACTTCGAATTCTGGTTCTCCGTCAATAAGTATGGGTTTTGGTGGTGTCCTAATCCGTGTACCAGGCTGCATTGGTTTTAATAGGGACACATGAAACACCGGGTGAATCTGTAGGTTAGGTGGTAAATCTAGTTTGACGGCTGCTGGATTGATAATTGCCTTGATGATGTAAGGTCCTAAGTACCTGGGTTGAAAAGTCTGGGTTCCCTTAATGGGTACAAACTTGGCAGCCAGCCACACCTTGTCTCCTACCTGATAGTCTGCGGCCTTTTTCGGTGTTGGTTGGCAAATTGCTTTTGATTTTCTTTTGTGAAAATAAGATGTTCTTTGGCCTTTTTGAAAGCCTGGGTGATATTGGTGTGAAGAGTTTTTACTTCTGGCATTTCCAAATCTGTTGGGACATCTAATTCTGAGGTACGCGGTTGTCTACCATAAAAGGTATAAAAAGGTGTTTGTCCGGTACTCGAGTGCAAGGAGTTGTTATATGCGACTTGACTATCCATAATAAATCTTTCCAGTCTCTTAGTTCATGGTGTAACATGCACCGTAGGTATTGTTCGAGGGTCTGGTTGGTCCTCTCGGTTTGGCCGTCTGTTTGTTGGTGATGGCTAGTGGATAGCCTGACGTCAATTTGTGCCATTGCAGAACATTTTTTCCAGAAGTTGGAGATGAACTGGCTCCCACGATCGAAGATCAGGACTGATGGGAAGCCATGTAGTTTTACAATACCATTCAGGAACACTTTGGCTAGAGTGTGTGCGTCAGGGAGGTCTTTGAGCGGAAAAAAGTGCACCATCTTTGAGAATAAGTCCACGACTACCAGGATGGTGTTAAACCCATGACTCGGAGGTAGATCAGTGATGAAGTCGAGGGAAAGAGTGTGCCAGGGAGTGGGAGGGATGTCTAAAGGTTGTAGAAGACCGGATGGTTTTTGTTTTTGCGACTTGTTTTGCGCACAGACTCCGCAGGACTGAACATATTGGATGACATCTTTACGCCAGGCTGGCCACCGGAAGTTCTGTTTTACCTTGGCTAGAGTCTTGGTGATTCCTGGGTGCCCTTCAATCAGGGAATCATGATAAGTAGCAACAATTTGTTGTTGTAAATCTTTGGTGGGTACATACAAATCGATCCCTAAAAAAGGCTAAGTGATCTTTAACGAAATATTGTTCTCCTCGCGCTTGCCATGCGAGGTACGCATCTGGGTTCATGGTTCACTGAATCGTATCTCTCAGTTCAACTTGGGTTAGGGCCATAGTGAGGCCCAAGAGCTTGTCTTCCGGTATGATGGGGACTGGATCTGGGGGCGTATATACCAAGTCATCAGTGCCTGTACGAGAGAGTGCGTCAGCTTTTCCATTCTTGACCCCTGGTCGAAAAGTGATGACATAGTCGTATTCGGCGAAGAAAAGGGCCCACCACAATTGGCGTGAAGACTGGGCTTTAGCTGTCTTAAGGTATTGCAGGTTTCGGTGGTCTGTGATAACTGTAATGGTGTGTCTGGCCCCCAGAAGGTAGTGCCGCCAAGCCTTAAAGGTGGATTTGATCACCAAGAGTTCTTTGTCTGTGATGGCATAATTCATCTCCGGGGAGAACATTTCTTTGACCAAAAGGCCACTGGATGTAGCTGGCCTGAAACTGGATCTCTTTGCGAGAGGAAATCTCCCATTGCTATGCTGGAAGCGTCTGTTTCCACAATATGAGGAAGATCGGGGCGAGGGTGTCGCAGGATTGGTGCAGAGGTGAACCTTTTCTTGAGTTCCTGAAAAGCCTTCTCTGCTTCTTCGGTCCAGGCAAATTTCTTGTTATTTTTTCTTAGCAATATGGTGATCGGGTGTACGACCTGTGAGAAGTCTGGTATGAACCGGCGATAGAAGTTCGCAAAGCCCAGCATGCTCTGTACCCCTTTTACTGATGTTGGTGATGGCCATTTCAACACGGCGTCCACTTTATGCAGGTCCATTCTGATGCCTCCTGGAGTAAGAATAAAACCCAGAAACTCAACTTCGGTGACGTGAAAAAAGCACTTCTCCAGCTTTGCATATAAACAATGTTCCCGGAGCTTGGAGAGGACCGAACTGACGTGCTTGTTATGATCCTGTTTTGAAGTTGAGTACACTAAAATATCATCTATGTACACTAGGGTGCAGACATCAATTAACTCTCTCAGAACGTCATTCATAAAATACTGAAACGCTGCAGGAGCGTTGCATAACCCAAAGGGCATGACTTGATATTCGAACAAACCATACTTGGTGCGGAAAGCAGTTTTCCATTCGTCCCCACATCTGACCCGCACCAGGTGGTATGCTCCTTGAAGGTCCAGTTTGGTATAAATTTGTGCCTCTTTGACCTGGTCCAGCATTTCTGGGATGAGCGGCAAGGGGTAACGGTTCTTTACAGCTATCTAGTTTAATGCGCGGTAGTCAATATAGGTTCTTAAATCCCTTTCTTTTTTCGGTACGAAGATCAAAGGACTAGCTGCAGGGGACTTGGATGGGCAAATGAATCCATTTGCGAGCTACTGGTCTAAATAAGCCTTCAGATTAATGTTTTCGGGTTCCGTGAGAGCATAGATTCTGCCGCAAGGAACTTGAGCCCCGGGAACAAGGTCGATCTGGCAGTCATAGGGCCTCTGCGGTGGCAGCGTGTTTGCTTGGTCCTTCTGGAATACCTCCTGGAAATCGTGGTATTCCTCAGGCAAGGTACTAGTCACTCCAAAAGTTGCCACTTCAGGAGTCGTAGAAATACTGAAAGCAGGTTTCTGTGCTTGGTAATAACAGGCTGGAGAGCAGTCGCTGGGAAAGGTTAATTTTCTTGCCCGCCAGTCAATCAAAGGGTTGTGAGCAACTAACCATGGCATTTCTAGTATGAGCCGGAATTGAGATGCCTTGATGAGATCGAACGAAATAAGTTCCTGATGTCCGTCCTGACACAGCAAGGTCATCTCGGCTGTGTGCTGGGTTACGGGTCCGGAAGTGATTTCTGTCCCATCCACCGTGGTTACCTTGTCTGTAGTTGGCTTGGAGCACAGGGGAAGCCCCATTTCTGCAGCCAGGTCCTGATCTATATAATTTCCAACTGCTCCGCTGTCGATGTATGCTTCAATGGCATGCATTCTTGATGACCGTTGGCTGTTAATTAAGATCACCGGAATTGCAAAGTGTGAGGTCGGTGGCGCCTTTTCCTCACTCAACAAACTGACCTCTATGTTTGCCGAGCTGGGTAGTTTCCCGACGGACACTCCTTCTCTTCATCTTTTTCCGTGGCTCCAACGATCTTCCTCGGAGGTTTCACTGGGCAGTCCTTCAGGAAATGTCCTGACTTCCTGCAGTACAGACATAGTTGTTGTTGTCTCCTTTTACCTCGCTCTTGTTTTGTTAGCGGGGGTCGTACCCCTCCGATTTGCATGGGCTCCACAGTATTTTCTTGCACTCGAATTACATTGTCTCTAGGTCGAACGTACACTGGCCGAGGGTCCGCTTTAGAACGGTCTGCTTTTCGGTCTTGCAACCGGTGGTCCAGTTGCACAACCAAGTCTATGAATTCAGAACAATCTCTGGGAGGATCAACCACTTGAGCTAGGACGTCTTTTAAATTGCCTCGTAAGCCCAGATGAAACAATGTGGTTCTTTTGTTTTCAGGCCACCTAGCTTCAGCAACCAATCGGTTGAAAGTAGCAATGTACGTTAACAAATCCTGATTCCCCTGTCGGAGGGAAAGGAGTTCATTGTCCACAGCTTGTTCGTGGGTATGGCGAGCAAAGAGTTTTTCCATTTCCCTCTGAAAGTCCCCAAAGTTATGTAATAAAGGATCATCATGGGACACCAATGGTACCGACCAATCTGCGGCGCTGCCACTTAGATACGATAAAACAAAGGCTACCCGGGCTTGGTAATTTGGGAATGCTCCCGGCCTGCAAAGAATATGAAGGTGACACTGATTCATGAAAGCTGCGTATTTTCGTGGATCACCAGCAAACCTCTCAGTTGGGGCCAATGGAGCTGTACCTGGTAACACAACTTGTACCGGACTAGAGACTGTGGATGACATGCTAGGATTTTGCATCAGTGGGTTGTTCCCAGGTAGAGGCGTCTGACCTGCTTGTGATTGCAAGACTTGCCTGCTGATATCTTCGGTATGCTCTTTAGTCACCAATAAGTCTCTCCGGAGAGCGTTAGTCTCCTGTCTGGCAGAGTGAACCTCGGCACGAAGTTCTCCCAACAATTGGGCCAATTGGTCTAATTCAGATGTTTCCATGGCACCCAGGTGGATTGATTTGGCAGGCTTTGCGTTCTGTTACGCTCACTTGGTATCCACGGGGACGCCACCCAGCTGTGGGTACTCTGGTGCCCTTCTCAGCCGCTCCCAGGTATAATCAGCAGAGAAGTTCTGCCTGGAAAACAGGTGGGCAATGTTCAAGACTGGGCAACTGGGGTAAGAGCCTCCCAACACCCCGTATGCCCCCAGCCCCTCCCCGGACCTTTCCTCACCTTGTTATAGGTTTTGGCGTGCTCTCCGTCCTGCCTTCTTGGCAGGGGCGCGTTGTCCTTTGTGGGCGAGTGCGATCTAGTTACTTCACTGATGCAAGCCCTTTAGAGTCTTTCAGGTAGGTCTTATTACTGTTATACTTTATGCCTTTCTTGGATTTAAATAATGTCTTTCTCTCTCCTTAGATGCACGGAAATTCGCTCTGGAACGTTGGCTGAATTGGGACTCGCCGACAGGTGATGGTGTCTTGAGAGCGCCTTGATGCGGTAAGTAGGTGCTTTGCGCAGCGCTATGATGCCTTGCCTTTGCTAACCTGTTGTCTTTCATTCATAGGTTTCAGTGCTCACCTGGAGCAAGAAGTCCCAGATGCTAGTCGATGGGTAACTCGTGAGGTAAGATGCCGGCACAATTGCAGAATGTCTAATGCCCTTTTCTCTCCTTTTGCAGATTCAACGATCCGGGAGGCTCGGTGTACCTTGGATGGTGGTTGCAGGAGCGGAGGGCAGCTTGCGGTGGAATCACAGGTAAACTGCTGCTTTTCACAATGTCCTTTTGTTTTTCAGATGCTGTTCTTTCGAGGTTCGCAGACGCAGCTGAACACGATGAGCGTTACGTTGCTGGATTGCAAAGTAACGCGAAGCATGTACTGGAGTCCGGGCGTGGCTTATATAGCCTGCAGGCATCCCAGGTGTCTCTGGGCCTGCCACACCCAAAATGCTAAACCGCATAGTTCAGTTCAGGAACTGAACCATGTGGAAGCATCCATGTTGTTGCGCAATGCCCTTATGGGCCCAGATTACTGCTTAAGCACATGAGCCTGGCGCCAAAGGCGCCAGGACTGACTCCAAGAGAGTCTGGGGGCAAATGTCAAGGCCCTTGAGGGCCTGATGGGGGTACTAGAAGTAGCCCACCTGGCCTGGCAGTCCAGGCCTAGGGCAGGGGCCGTGACACTCTCCTTTGGTCTCACGTCATCACTGCCTTTCACATCGAGTTTCAATAAGATTTATCCTCCCATCCATTTGTCTTTTGCAAATTCTGTCTCATAAGTTTTGCCTTCGCTCCCTTTCCATTTCTTCCCTTCTCTCTTCTTGTCGAAAGATGCACTTGTCTGTGCCTGATCCTTCCTTTCGTCATCGTGCCTCCCCTCGTCCCTTGGGACTGCGGAGGTGAGATTCTTGTCCGTATCCTTCCCTTGATTTTCATCGCTACTATATATAGGTGACTCATGTGCGGGGTTGCTGTACCCTGTGGCTGCCTTAAATTCCCTCAACCGGTATAATCCCTCGTCCTTACTTCCTTCAATTGATGTTTCTGGCAGGGCAGGTGGCGCGATAGGCGCCTCACCCACCTCAGTGCATACATTAAGTATCCAATCTGTAGCCGGCTCTTCCTCTTTTGTCTGTTTGTTCATTTTCCAAAGTTCTAGAACAGCGAGGCGCATTTTTCTAGCTTCTTGCCTGTGTATGTGGCATGCAAATATGTCGTCATATGTTGTAAGACGGCTTTAGATAAAGAAGGCTAGGTAATTACAAAAGTTATTCCTGACGCTGAGTCCCTAGCACAAAGTTAAATGACCCTACATGTAAAAAATCTCTTATCAAATGTAAGATGGCCCTAGTGAGTGCTGCTGAGCCGACTACAAAAGATGTTGAGATCCTGACCCTATCCTCTCTAAAACACTTTCCTAGTATCTACAAGTGCACACAAAAATGTAGGTCGGTATTTTGTTTTTAATCTTTCCGCCCCCACAACGCGTGTCTTATCGTTAAAATAACAAAGGTCCTCACTGACAGTTAGTCACTAGAGGAATTAAAAAACCCTATTACCTTACCACTAAGTTATAGTGGAGATAGAGTATATAGTGATAACTTCAACAATTCCTTTGTGCAACCCCTTTCTCTATATAGAAGGGTATTGGAGTCTGGGTTATCAACCAGTACTCTTAAACCAACAGTCAACCTGTTTCAGCGGGATTCTTGGGTGGCCGCTTTCATCAGGACGAATACTTTTCTGATTTTAGTATTCTCAAATTGTATTCAATTTTTTGAAGAGTTTAGGGGTATCTTCCGTTGTCCAGAGTAGGTATAGTGGAAAAATCCCTGATCCTATAAGGACAAAGACAAGAAAAAACAAGTGGGACCGTTGTCAGTCTCGAAGTACTTTTTTAAAAACCTTTTTAAACTATAGGCTATGTGGTGTTTTCTTTACCTATATATGTCGAGGTACTAGATCGTGTATTAGTCCTGATCTCTGTCTTCGACTTTCTGTTCGGGGAGGAAGGTGTTGAGTCCTCTCTTCTCTCCCGGATTGTTCTCACTAGAATGAGAGCATCGGTGTCAGATCATTTGTGTAAGGTTTTACAGCCTACTATTAAGCACGTTTACTATCACCAGTGTTCAACGGCTTCACCCTGGCTTGATAAGGTTAGTCTGGTGCTCCTGCTATGTGTTCTAAGTTAAAATATTATCTAGCTACTATTGGTAGTGCAAGAGATAGCTTGTGCGTTATTTTCATCACAGTTCACATGCATTATTGTTGGCAATGCGGTCACTCTCAGTAGTGCTTCCCTATTCACTGCGTTTCGTTAGTTTAGTTATCAGGTGGTTTGGCTTGATCTATCTTTTTGATTTTTTTGATTAATCATAGCGAACGAACACTGGACCGATTCCAGGCTCTCCTGTGAGTTTAGTCGTTACAATCTAGGCAAATATTTAAAACGCTACTTGGGAACGCTTACCTCTATTTAATCGTGGTGAACGCTTCTCGTTGCACGTACCGTTATCGCGCCATCTTGGATGATGTCTGTTTATATCTCAGCGTCACGTGTGCGCGATCACGTGTGAGCTTCAGAAGGGACTCTGAACCCCCTGGGAATTGTAGTTCAGCGCCGTTTCTGTTTTTCATGGACATGTTAGGGCTGTAAATGTTTCAAAAAGAAATGTCTGGGCATTATGGCGAATAGTTTGAAGTTCCACAGTGGCCAGTGCATATATTCCTTTGGAAATTTGTGTATATCTGTGACATATTGGTGTTCGGCATATAGCAGATACAGTGGATGGACCCACTGGAGTCGCCTCAGTTGCCAAGATGTATTATGTCTAATCACCTTGTTGATATTGATTATCCAGATGTTTTAAATGCGGTGAGTTTTGTATGTAAGCCACGTATTGTGGATTGTTGTCAGATTATGGAAAAGGTTTCTTTCGGTTTTTTAGAGTGTTTCTATTCACTTAGCTGTCACTTGTAAATCATTTATAAGACCGCCAGAGTTTGCCAGCAGATCTCTTCATTAAGGCCTGTCTGGTGGCTGCGGGTCTTGTATATCCATTGTTGTTCTCTTTTTAATAGGAGAGCTGTTATATTCCCGCCTCGTTTAGGTACTCTGACTTTCTCTATGATGGTCCATGTCAAGTCATTCTCGGTGTGCTGTTTCTCTATGAAGTGTTCGACCAGTGGGGCAGTTCTTTTTTGGGTCCTGATGTTAGAGCGATGCTCCCCTATACGTGTCTTAATGGCCCTTGTTGTCATGCCAATATATTTCTTGTTACAAGGGCACTGGATTAGATACACAACATTTGTTGTGTTGCAATTGGTCAGGCTTCTCTGTTCCCATGGATACTTCCAACCTATATCTATTGCTGTTGTGCGTTGTGTGAATTTACACACAGTGTAATTTCCACACGGTGTATGACCCTGTGGTCTGGGTTGGTTCCAGAGTGTGTTCGTATTGATTGAAGTTGGTATTTCTTTATAGGTCTGTACCAACGAATCTCTAAGATTTTTTCTCCTCCTTATCGCAAACTGCGGTTCAGGTAATAGTGTTTCTTCGATGTTCAATATGTGCCAGGCCTTCCGAATTTCTTTTTTCAGGAGGTTGATTATTGGAGAGTGACTAAATACAGCTGTAATTGTATTTTCGTCTCTTTTTCTTTTGCCATACTGATTGAGGGTTAGTTCTCTCGGTATATTTCTCGCCCTTTTCTTTGCTTGATTAACAATTCGATGTGGATAGTTTCTCTCTTTTAAGTTGTTGGAGAGTCTTGTTGCTTGTGAATCATACTCTGTTCTCGTGGTGCAGTTCCTCCTAAATCGGAGGAACTGCCCAAAGGGTAGATTCTCTTTTAATGACCTTTGATGGAAGCTATTATAGTCCAATGAAGAGTTTCTATCGGTTGGTTTTTGAAAAACCGTAGTTTCGAATGTCTGACCTGTCCTCATGATTTGCAAATCCAGGAATGTGGCTGTTGTTTTACTTGCTTCGTAGGTGAATTTAAGAAAAGGATTTAGTCCGTTGATCCAACCCATGAAGTTATTCAGGGTGGTGTTATCTCCATCGAACAGTACAAAGACGTCGTCAATATATCGACGCCAGCTCAAAATGTTGGTGGCAAAGGGGTTAGTCTCTGGGTATATGTAATTTTCTTCAAAATTGGCAACATATAGGTTCGCTAGAGTAGGTGCGAATGTCGCACCGATTGCTGTACCAGGCGACCTGCCTTCTATGCATTGCCTAAAATACACAAGGGCGTCATGCCAACTCCGGGACGTCCGATTGTTTCCGGAATTGGTTCCATTCTAGAACCCCTTTCGCAATTCACAGATTTCTTTCTTAGAGAAGAGGTGAGCAAAATGCGCTCGTACACAAAAGACACCACAGCTATTCTGGTATATCTGAATAATCTTGTTCTAGAAAGTGAAAACATCTATATAATAACCATGGATATTGAGTCATTATATTCGAAGATCCCTCAGGGGGAAACCTTGAGGGTTATTGAAAGTGTATTACAGACCAAAACACTGGACATGCCTGTTGCACTGATCATGCAATTGGCAGAAATAGCTTTGACGAAAAACTATTTCCTGAATGGAGACAGCTATTACGAACAAAGATCTGGTACAGCAATGGGTTCGACATTCGCACCTACTCTAGCGAACCTATATGTTGCCAATTTTGAAGAAAATTACATATACCCAGAGACTAACCCCTTTGCCACCAACATTGTGAGCTGGCGTCGATATATTGACGACGTCTTTGTACTGTTCGATGGAGATAACACCACCCTGAATAACTTCATGGGTTGGATCAATGGACTAAATCCTTTTCTTAAATTCACCTACGAAGCAAGTAAAACAACAGCCACATTCCTGGATTTGAAAATCATGAGGACAGGTCAGACATTCGAAACTATGGTTTTTCAAAAACCAACCGATAGAAACTCTTTATTGGACTACAATAGCTTCCATCAAAGGTCATTAAAAGAGAATCTACCCTTTGGGCAGTTCCTCCGATTTAGGAGGAACTGCACCACGAGAACAGAGTAGGATTCACAAGCAACAAGACTCTCCAACAACTTAAAAGAGAGAAACTATCCACATCGAATTGTTAATCAAGCAAAGAAAAGGGCGAGAAATATACCGAGAGAACTAACCCTCAATCAGTATGGCAAAAGAAAAAGAGACGAAAATACAATTACAGCTGTATTTAGTCACTCTCCAATAATCAACCGCCTGAAAAAAGAAATTCGAAAGGCCTGGCACATATTGAACATCGAAGAAACACTATCACCTGAACCGCAGTTTGCGATAAGGAGGAGAAAAAAATCTTAGAGATTCGTTGGTACAGACCTATAAAGAAATACCAACTTCAATCAATACGAACACACTCTGGAACCAACCCAGACCACAGGGTCATACACTGTGTGGAAATTGCACTGTGTGTAAATTCACACAACGCACAACAGCAATAGATATAGGTTGGAAGTATCCATGGGAACAGAGAAGCCTGACCAATTGCAACACAACAAATGTCGTGTATCTAATCCAGTGCCCTTGTAACAAGAAATATATTGGCATGACAACAAGGGCCATTAAGACACGTATAGGGGAGCATCTCTCTAACATCAGGACCCAAAAAAGAACTGCCCCACTGGTCGAACACTTCATAGAGAAACAGCACACTGAGAATGACTTGACATGGACCATCATAGAGAAAGTCAGAGTACCTAAACGAGGCGGGAATATAACAGCTCTCCTATTAAAAAGAGAACAACAATGGATATACAAGACCCGCAGCCACCAGACAGGCCTTAATGAAGAGATCTGCTGGCAAACTCTGGCGGTCTTATAAATGATTTACAAGTGACAGCTAAGTGAATAGAAACACTCTAAAAAACCGAAAGAAACCTTTTCCATAATCTGACAACAATCCACAATACGTGGCATACATACAAAACTCACCGCATTTAAAACATCTGGATAATCAATATCAACAAGGTGATTAGACATAATACATCTTGGCAACTGAGGCGACTCCGGTGGGTCCATCCACTGTATCTGCTATATGCCGAACACCAATATGTCACAGATATACACACATTTCCAAAGGAATATATGCACTGGCCACTGTGGAACTTCAAACTATTCGCCATAATGCCCAGACATTTCTTTTTGAAACATTTACAGCCATAACATGTCCATGAAAAACAGAAATGGCACTGAACTACAATTCCCAGGTGGTTCAGAGTCCCTTCTGAAGCTCACACGTGATTGCGCACACATGACGCTGAGATATAAACAGACATCATCCAAGATGGCGCGATAACGGTACGTGCAACGAGAAGCGGTCACCACGATTAAATAGAGGTAAGCGTTCCCAAGTAGCGTTTTAAATATTTGCCTCGATTGTAACGACAAAACTCACATGAGAGCCTGGAATCGGTCCAGTGTTCGTTCGCTATGATTAATCAAAAAAATAGATCAAGCCAAACCACCTGATAACTAAACTAACGAAACGCAGTGAATCGGGAAGCACTACCGAGAGTGACCTCATTGCCTACAATAAGGCATGTGAACTGTGATGAAAATAACGCACAAGCTATCTCGTGCACTACCAATAGAAGCTAGATAATATTTTAACTTAGAACACATAGAAGGAGCACCAGACTAACCTTATCAAGCCAGGGTGAAGCCGTTGAACACTGGTGATAGTAAACGTGCTTAATAGTAGGCTGTAAAACCTTACATAAATGATCTGACACCGATGCTCTCATTCTAATGAGAACAATCCAGGAGAGAAGAGAGGACTCAAAACCTTCCTCCCCGAACAGAAAGTCGAAGACAGAGATCGGGACTAATACACGATCTAGTACCTCGACAGATATAGGTAAAGAAAACACCACGTAGCCTATAGTTTAAAAAGGTTTTTAAAAAAGTACTTCGAGACTGACAACGGTCCCAATTGTTTTTTCTTGTCTTTGTCCTTATAGGATCAGGGATTTTTCCACTATACCTACTCTGGACAACGGAAGATACCCCTAAACTCTTCAAAAAATTGAATACAATTTGAGAATACTAAAATCAGAAAAGTATTCGTCCTGATGAAAGCGGCCACCCAAGAATCCCGCTGAAACCGGTTGACTGTTGGTTTAAGAGTACTGGTTGATAACCCAGACTCCAATACCCTTCTATATAGAGAAAGGGGTTGCACAAAGGAATTGTTGAAGTTATCACTATATACTCTATCTCCACTATAACTTAGTGGTGAGGTAATAGGGTTTTTTAATTCCTCTAGTGACTAACTGTCAGTGAGGACCTTTGTTATTTTAACGATAAGACACGCGTTGTGGGGGCGGAAAGATTAAAAACAAAATACCAACCTCCATTTTTGTGTGCACTTGTAGATACTAGGAAAGTGTTTTAGAGAGGATAGGGTCAGGATCTCAACATCTTTTGTAGTCGGCTCAGCAGCACTCACTAGGGCCATCTTACATTTGATAAGAGATTTTTTACATGTAGGGTCATTTAACTTTGTGCTAGGGACTCAGCGTCAGGAATAACTTTTGTAATTACCTAGCCTTCTGTTACATATGTGTTATAATACTGAGGTATAAACAGGAGGCAACTGCCTCCAAACTCTAATTTGTAGTGGCTTTAGATAAAGACCCATTTTGTGGCCATGGCATAGACATCTTGTGGGCAGTACCTTTAACTCACTCAGTGCTATACTTCTTTAGCTTGGGTGCGTGTTTTGGCAATTGCTTGCATAAGCGTGCTAATGGAGTTTTGTCTTCCATGCTTAAATCTGTTCCCTTTCTGCTTATATAACACTTGTTTATGCTTTCGTGTGGTTTAAACACCTTGTGACAATATGAGCGAGCACCGAACACTGCAAGCTCCAATCCAAATTTGCCACTAAAAAAAAAAATGTTAAATTACCAATTTGCTCAAAAGATATCAACTTATGTGCGATTCTGTCTCAGCTATCGAATCGCGCCACATTTTTAATCAGTTCTTTTTTTTAAAAAAATCACATATGATGTCACAACAAAACATGTAAAACAGACACTTAACAGACTAGACGGACACCAGCTGGACACAGATATCTCTGCCTCTAATCATTACCCCTTCATGGAGTGTAAACAAACTCCTTTCATAACGTCTTTAAACGTTGTGGTAGTCTAATTGTTCCCCATCATGAGGGACTCTGGGTACAGGTTTCTTCTGGCCGCTATATTTAAAGTGCAGGAATAAGGCGGATCCTCTCACTTCTCAGGTGTCTACCCTGGTAACCTCTCTCTTCTCGGGTGTCCACCCCGGTAACCTCTATTTGTTCAATTATTCTCGAGTCATTATCCCCTTATATATATATACAGCCTTCTCTACTTCTATCTATATATTTTTTTTTCTTTTTCTGCCTCCCTCCGTTACCTTTTCCCGATACATGTTCTAAAGCATGTACTGTTTGCCAAAGCACTTCATTTTTGCTTCACTCACTGTTCTCATGGTTCGTCTCTGGATCCTCGGGATCACCGCCTTTGTTACCGCCTTCTTCAGATTTTCCCCCGATCGGCTGCCCGTAGGAATGGGAAGAGATGTGTTGGGAAAACGGGTCCCTTCAGGCCCTGACTGCAGTCTTCTTTACACTACCATTGCCTACAGGGAGCTTCACGGTCTACTCAGAGGAATGGCAAAGGACTCATGATATTGCCGAAGATCTAGAGTTACTTTATGTCGACGGTCAATAGGGGTCTTATTTTAATCAATAATCGATGGTCACCAACCATCCTCTGCTACCAAGTGTACTGGAGAGACCCCCGACCGGCCCATAGAGTCAGAGTTTGCTCTGCAGTAATTTAAGACGAGATAGCTGCATCTTGAGGTGGATGGGGGTGCAAGTTGTCTTACTCCAACACCAATCAATAAGGACAACTCAATGGTTTGGCAAAGGGGAGTCCGTTTAATGACAAGTACAAAAAACGGGGAAACATGGAAATCAACAGTGATGCAATAGCCCGTCTCGCTTCAACTCCCAATAACTTCATACAAACAGTAACATTTATACCAAAAATTCGTCATCATTGACGTGTAACACTCAAACGTTAACATGCAATTCTATTGGTTGGAAAAAGGTAACTTAAATATAGGTGCTATATCTGTATATGGAAACGGAGTGTGGGGATTGGATAAACACTATTCACAAATAACTACGGTGGACGTCCCGAAATGTACAACGTCTCATTGGTGCTACTACCTATAGGACCCTAGATTATTTGGTCCATTGTGATGGGGTTGGCTTCAACCCCGTGCATAAATCTCCACTTTAATTAGCAGCACACAGAATGGTCAACCAGGTGCAGGATGCCCCAAGATTCACCCGGCCTCCCTTCCATCAATCAGTACTTTGGTGGCTATGTTTCAATTAGCTGGCTGTGGTCGGCCTCGAAACTGTAGCTTTTTGTCACAAAAAGTTATGATATCTCTGTCTGGGCGACAGCCAGGCGTAGGTGTGAAACTGTGCCTCTTCTCGCTCGGCTGGTCACCTGCTAGCACACCGTGAATCTGCTTAGTTTTCCTTCTATTTGCACATTTAATTCTTATTCGGCTTGCCACCTGCCTGGGCCTCCTTAGCTCGGCCTTCCTGAGATAGGCTGTTCTTGTTCTTAAGTTTCGATTCCACGAAGCTACTGTTAGCTCCTTCTCTTGGTCTGACCTCGAATTTCCAGGCACAAGCTGCTCCTGCTGAGTTTCGATTCAGCCGTCTCTTCTCATTTTAGCTGTCCTGTTTGCCACCTAGTAACCAGAGTTAATTCCGCTTTTGTGTAAAGTAGACTCGCACTTATATAGTGCGCTTTGTTGAGGTAGATATGTATAGGTGGTGCTTGCCGCTCTATTCTTCTACTAAGCATTGCAAGCTGCACTGTTTTCTTTGCTTCTTGCAGTTACAAGCATATGTACAGGCGTTAGCTGGTTGAATGTCTTCATCCTGCTTACGGCTTAAGTTTCTTTATACTTCAACATTGTCTCTCCTTCTAAGTTCATGATATCCTTATTCCATGGCGTTTCATCTCTGTGTGTCTGCTTTTTGGTTGTCGTTTTCTTTCGGGTCTCTGCTGGTTTATTTGCTCATCATACGTCACATATATCGGTGTGAACGTTCCTGGTACTTCAAAATGGGCGACTGGAGTGCAGGCCATATTTGGGACCTCCTCTACACTCTCTTCCTAAATATCTTCCTTCTCGAGCTCTTCGCTCATCCGCCTCCAACTCCCTCAGGGTCAGTCGCTTCTCCAAGCAGCGAGTCGGTGGTAGATCACTTTCTTCTGCTGGGGCATCTCTCTGGAACAGCCTCCCTGCCTCTCTGAAACTTGAGGAGAACCATCCCCAGTTCCGGAAGCACTTCAAGACCTTCGTCTTTGCTTCTGCTTTCTCCCCTCTCTCCCCTGCTGATTTCCTGGCTGTATTTGAAACTGCACTGGTTACCTGGCTATCTTCTGATTTCGGGCCCAGGTCCCCTCCCCGCCAGTTTCACACCTGCACTGCCTTTCTGGCAATCCTTGCAGTCAGGGACTGTTTCTGTATCCCTACAGCACCTACTAGCACTTGACACCTGATGTCTGCACTTACCCTTGCACTTGCCACCTAATGGCCGCATTTATATTTATTGTCTTTATTTATTTTACTGTTATCCCATGTACTGCACTGCCCCCTGTGCGCTCTCCCCACACTTTTCCTCCCCTCTCCCCTGCACTTGCACGATCTCAATGTCGCCTGGCCTAGTAGGATTGTTGTCTCTGTCTTCCCTCTGTGCCCCTGCCTTGCCTCGACGTGCCTTGAAACACTTGTGTATAGGCGTGTTATAAATGCCATATCATATATCAGCTAGGACCAATCCCGGCTTTCTTCCAAAGCCAGAATCTTCCTCTTTAACAACTGAACCTAGTCCTCCAAAAGGCTGTCTGACCCAGCCTGCAGCCTGTCTTTGCTGGTAATGCCTCTTACAGGCTCTTGTTGGTTTCTTTCAGCATGCTGATTTTTTGCAATAAAAAGAAGCAGGTCGTAAATTGGCACACTCCTGAAGTAGAATGTCCATGAAATGTTTTGATTTTAGGTATATCACAACATGATCTGATCTATATCGTTCTGGAAAATGAATTCTTGCTAGATTTCCAGAGTGCATACCTGCCAGTGTTGGAAATTCTTGCAGGAGAGATAATAAGTTTTTCTTATTGAGAACAGAGGATTTTGTGTCCGACATCACACTTTTAATCAGCACAGTTAACGGCTCATCTAGATTCTTCCATGGCTTCCTGTGTGTTGGCCCAAGTCGTGCTTTTACTTTCCCAACAGTTCTGAGACCTCGTGTTAGGCCGCAAAGCAACCCCTGGTGCACGTGCCAAATTCTGGAAAGCAGTCAGCGTAGGTAATGCAGCACGAGACAACGTAGAAGTTGTATTGAGGTCCAGATGTGCTAGGGGCAGGGGGTAAGCTGATCTTGCCGACCCTGTACCCACCTCCTCTGTATGGTCCCCTGAAGATGGAACTTTATTCAAGTCATGATGGTTACACTCCAAGCCAGAGACCTCAAATGGAATAGCAGCTGAGTCAAGATGAGAGAGAGCTGCCGAGACTGCTGGCTGGGAGAAAGGAGAGTTAATAAAGCTCCTGGCGCCACGCTTGATTGTGAGTTTTATCAGCAAGTTTTTAGATTTTTTGGTTTGTGTCACTTGCTGCCTTCTGCTGAGTGGTGGCTTAGTAAAAGATCCAGCTTTTACTACAGTCACCATGCTCGAGATCTCTTCTAAAGAGTCATCTGAAGGAAATATGTCAGATGATGTAATTGAACAGCTCCCCTGAGTTACCTCAGGCCGAGCCGACTTCGAGGGAACCAGGAGAGGTACATTTTGTGAGGACTGTGATACTGACCGAGGGGGCAGATCTAAGCACACATCGAGACCTTGTCTACCAGACTCACGAGGCAGCCCTACTGAGGGAAAAGCCACTGAGTCCTGGATCAGCACAGGAGTATTGGCTTTCCCTTGCAGATCATACAATGGGGCTGCCTTAGATGCGGTTTGTACCGGTTCAGTGGAGGTTACAGTAGGTGTCTTTTCCGTGGCACATGTCCTTCGTGAAAACAAAAACTCTCTGGCTGCCACATGAAGATTTATGTGTTCAAATTTAAACAGCAAGGATTCCAGAAGGGTTGTATTGGCTTTCATGTTTCTCTATAATCCCTCATATCAGACTAAAATGCACAGAACTTGATTAATTTCGGTGAACAACCCTTCCCGCTCCTGGCCCGTATTTGTATACATTCTGCGCATGACTGCGGAGAGCCGGCGCGTAGGCTGGGGAGTCGAGGAGGGGGGAGGAGATGATGAGAAAAAGTCTGTGCCCGAAAGGCAATGATAGTTTTGTAATTGAGGATCACAGAGGGCACTTATGTCAGGAGGAGTGTCCATTTCTGAGGAGTTTGTTGATGCGTTAATGACGCAAGGAAACAAAACTTTACCTGTTGAACTGAGTCATATGTCCCAACATTGTCCTGTGATGAGGGCACCAACTTTTCATTTCTTGCTTTTGAGTGAGAAATAGCGTCCATACCATTATTTGATAATGAAGGGGCCATGCCCATGTCCCGTTTTGGGGAGAAAAAAAGGGCGTACTCAAATTAAGACGATGTTTTTGTACTTTTGTGTTGAATTGGGCGGTATATGAGTGGGGAGATCAGTTGACTAGGGAGGAGGCACTTTCGACCGGAGACAAAAGAAGAGGGAGATAGCAGCAAGCATCCCTGCGTCAGTTATAGGGTCTAAGTCAGGAGAAATAATCGGCCCACCACTCCGAAGAACATACATTATTCCCAGCCAAATGGGGGATCAACTTGATAGAGAAATCACTCACTGACGGTTTTAGTTCCAATGACAGCTACGCTTGGAAAGTGGGTTACCCTGATCTGCCGCCTCCCAAACTCCCAACACTCCAACACACTGCGTGCCCTCCACACCGAAGTTTAGCTTTTGTAGTAGAGCTCCTCCTTCTGGCAATAAAGATGAAAGAAAGACTTCCATTTGCAATAAAGCACAGTGAAAGCAGTGAACACAGAGCAATGTGCTGGTACTGACAGCCTCCAACACACTGCCTCACACACCGCAATCTCTCTGTGCTGGTGTGTAGCTTTTGTAGTAGAGCTCCTACTTTTGGCAATAAAGATGAAAGGCAGACTTCCGTTTGCAATAAAGCGAAGTGAACACAGAGCAACTGCAGGTACTGACAGCCTCCATCACACTGTGTTGCACACTGCGCGCGCTGCGTGCTGGTGTGTAGCTTTTGTAGTAGAGCTCCTCCTTCTGGCAATAAAGATGAAAGGCAGACTTTCGTTTGCAATAAAGCACAGCAAACCCAGTGAACAGAGAGCAACATGCAGGTACTGACAGCCTCTAACACACTGCGTCGCACACCGCCACTTCCATTAACATTATGCCCTTAATTAACCACGTTGTGATTTAAAAAAACAAAAAAAAAATGTCAGCTGTTTTGAAGAAACATGCATAACTTATTTACTTCCCACCTTGCAACGATTAATTTGCGTGACACCATTGCACAGCAGACGTAATTTGATCGTATAAAGCTAGATTGCTTATTTTGAAAGTTTTTGGGGGTGAAGGTGATCAATTATATGTTCAAACACGATAAGGGGTCCTTTCGTTATTTCCCATATTTGCTAAGAATCCCCCCTGACAGGTATTAGTTAACAACAGTCTATACAATGAGGAAACCAATCGTTTAGAGGCAGTCTGCCACAGCAACCGCAGCCTGAAGAACAGCTTAAAAAATCAACATCAAATCGAAACTGATCGATTGTCACTCTGTCGAAGACTATCAGGAAACACTGCCTAACAAACCCACCGGGCTCACTTCGCAAATAAGGCAATCAATATTTGAAAGGTTGCATGCAAATAATGAAATTGCATGTCTGTTTCATGAGTGGCTTGAATTGTGTATATATTTATTAAGCCCACTCTCGAATTTTCAAGGGTGCTCCGGGCAATTTAGGTTGCCATTTTAAAGCAATACATCAAGAGATTCGTGTGCTTCTCTGCGGCCTCACATGCACTAAGATGCTGGAACCTTTAACAGGGCTGCTGTTGTTTTTGAAGGCGGTCGTGACACAGGTTGATAGGTGGGGAGATTGATCGAGTGTAATGTGCTCGACTTGGGAACCGACCAATATCGTGAGAAATGGTTTGAAGCCCTCGTCTCCCGACTCAGCCCTTCGGTCTCACGAGGATGATAAATATAGTCGTAGGAGGAGTTCATAATCATGAAGCCACATTTTTCTGCGCTTAGAAACTGGACGAATTGGTATGAAGAGCTATAGAAATCCACTTATTGTAATGCACATCCAGCCTTGATTAGGCTCAGTTTACGGTATAAACATGCCAACAGTGACAAAAGAAATAACAGTGAAGGAGAAATACGCATACACAGAACGTACATACAAATATGCTATTGTAATAGGCCTGGCATTCCTGAAAGTACTGTGTAATTCAATGTTCAACGAGGCCATGGATGCTTTCTTCTTTTCCATTGTTGGTTTTGTCACTCGGCTGTCAGTTTAATAGCAGTGACATTCCTTCCATATTCCTCCCAGAAGGGAGCACGAAGCCGTGTGCTTCAGTTTCCATTGCCATATCTGTCAGCGTAAAGTTCACATCATCGTTGACCCTGTGACAACATAATTACCTTTCTAAAAAGCATGCAATCCGAACACGATAGAAAGAATGCAATTATCCAGCAAGAAAGATAAAATATTGGCCCTGTTACATTTAATGGGTCAAAGACCTTTCGGGGCACTTATAAAAATTGTTCTAAACAATATTTTGGTGCCAGTTAGAAATGGATATTAAAAAACGCGAAAGGCATTACTCGCCACTAATATGATTAATGATTGTGTTTATGCCATGAGTGTACTGCATGCAAATCATGATGGACGCCATTGTTGCTGTGACCTGGAAACGGTAGGCAATGACACTGAAAAGCCCTGCTTCTATTGGCAGTGCAGAAGAGTGTGTTTGACTGTAAAGTGCTGTAAGTGATTTCAATCCGGCACACACCCAGGTCAAAGCCCAGCATGTAGTGCACAACTGAAATCCTTATTTATTTTTGTCTAAAAGTTCAATATTCTGAACGATATACCACTCATATCACGCTTTTCTCCTGCAACCCACCCTCCGCCCTCCCCCTCCGCCCTGGGACTGAACCAGAAATCAAGCTGGTTTGCAAAGGTAAATATTTATTTGTGTATTTAAAATTTAATCACAATATATTTTAATAGAAAAACAATAATCACCAATGGGGTGACAGAACACTTGATATTATCTTTAATACACGAGGAGTAAGTAATGAGCAAAACAAATGCAGCACAGAAAATAATACTTTTGTGTTGGTTCAGGTCATATAGCACTGTGGTTAGCAGTTCCCCCTAGAACCACCTCAAACCCCCAATAGGCAATGTAAGGAGGGAGAAGGTATTCAGGAATAGCATAAATCAAACAGAATATCAGTCCCACTTTCCCCCAGCAAACACAAGAGAAAAACGGAATTGACTTTCAGCTGGCAGCCTGGCTTTCAAGATTGTCTTTAGAATGTACTGGGCAAAAACACCAAATATGGTAAAAAATACTGAAATTATTATACATTCCTATGGGAGCTACTTTGAATAGCTGCACACAAGCACAAGCAATGATTTGGTCAGCAGAAAACAATTGAAATCTTAAGGTCCAAGTATGATGCCATTTAGAGCAATTTTACGCGTGTGAATCTTTCAGATTCTTTAAATCACGGCAAACTTTTCATTGCGCGATATTCGCGATAACGGGAGAATCAAGTAGGAACAGCAATTGAAATTTCATTTCTATCACAAAAGCTGAGGGAGTTATGGAGGTTTTAGTAAAGGTCATTTTTGTAAAATAGGCGCGAGAATGGAAACAGAAGTTCACTTTTGAACATGACAAATGAAATGGGTTTGCTTACACTAGGGGATGACTATGAAGAAGCAAATACCACACAGGAATCTTACCGTCACTGGATCAGGGTGGCCCACCTGATAAGGAAACTCGACTTCTTCAGATGAGAAAATGGTCAGCGCAAAGATAGTTCTAACAATACAGGTTCTGAAGGAAAGATAGGATGGGTTGGAAAGGGATAAGACAAGGCAAAGATACTCCTAACAATACTGGTTCTGAATGAGAGATAGGATGGGTGCGAAATAGGGATAAGAATATGCAAAGTACATATGCTATGGGACACAGTTCTTCCGATTTATACTCACAGGATAAGTTTTTAAATGGGACCGTCAGCTCTGGTCAGGATTGGGTCTGGTCTAGGAAAGACAGCACCTCAGGCACAGGACTGAATCCTCTAGGCCGGTCGCCGGATTGGCACATGATCTGCTCTCCTAGTCTGTGGGTATTTGGGTCAGCTGGATGGCATGTTCCTCAGGCAAGCCTAGTGGTGGCAAGCCAGAGGGGTTCTGGATACTGGTTCAAAAGGCCTTCTCACACCACAAAGCGCATTACTGAGTGGAGAGAATACATTTGAGGATTTAGGGCCTTGCTGGAAATCAATAGTCTCTATTGCTGGCAAGAGACTTGGAATCTGGATCTGGAAGAATATTTAAAGCTGGATGTAGAAAGCTGGATCAGAGTGCTTCGCCAGAATCAGGAAAGTGGCTGGATCTGTGAGTCCCTATGTGTTGTCAGCTGCATCTATTTATGCTATAGAATGACATCACAAAGTGTGTGTGTGCTGGCTTAGCTAAGCTTGCCCCTGTGAGCTGGGATAGGACCAAAATTCATCTCTGCCTTGCAATTTGAGTGATTGGATCAAGGCTGGGTGATGTTACGTTTTATGATTTTCTTTACAATCCTCTGAGACCTCCCATTATCCACTGGTCTCAAAATCTGATTTTATATTAAATGTACATTTCTACATTGGTCACCTTTATACAAATCACACACAATGATGCCATATTTTACATAGCAGCTATTCCGCAAAATCCTGTAGCTGTGGGATCTTGTCTCCGCTTTCTACAGAATTTTGTCCTTTTCGCTATGAACACACTTTCCAATTTTTCTGAAAATGACCACAAGTGTGCGTGTTTAACATAGAGATATGCTTGTAAATTTTCACAATTCTAACAGTAATACATTTTGCATAAAACCACATATCTTGCCATTCCTGCCCAGAACATGTCACACAGTTCTGCCGCCTCTTCACACGTGTAGCCAGAAATTAAATTATCAACTCTGTCATTTTTATATTTTTCACCATTTTGAATAGCAAGTTATACCTCTTTTAGGTTCATGTTTAGTAACAGATGGTCTCTTGGCTCCACCTCTTTTTGTCTCCCTGTAGTCCAAGGCATCCCCCCCTGGCTTGTTCCTTCCAGAGGTCATTTACGACCCCCTTTCACACTTCCAATTTCCTGGGCTGCAGCCTTGTCGTTGTTCCTTTGCTCTCTGTAGACAAGATGCTGTCCCAACCAGCAATTAACACCACCCTGTGAGTTTCTGCTGAGAGGAAGGCCCTCCTTCTGGGAGAAAAACCTGCTTTTCCAGTTTTCTGCAGCTTCAGCCAAGCTGATTAACTTTTAAACTTAGCAAAAACCACATCTGTTTCATCACATACAAACGCATTTCTTTCTTGGCCTTAAAATCTGTGGATTCAAAAACACAACTAAAATCTGTATTCCTTTTTGGCAACAATCCTGTTTATGTTTGCTAATTCAGCAGACTTGTTAGTGGTAGGTCATTTTAAAGCTTCCTCAGTACTCCTCTAACAGATGTCATTCAGGCAGCCCCGGGTACTGCACCCAGATCTTGGCATAGAGGCTGTCAGTTTTCAGACTTAGGGGCTCATTACATGGTAGGCGGTAAACCATGGCGCTATTAGCCCCATGGTTCATGCCGGTAATTTACCGGTACCGCCTTGAAGGAAAGGGGAATTACCTCCCTATTCCAAGGTTGGGAAGGCGGTAATTCCTCCTTCCTCCATTGCCCTTCCCCAGTCCAATTTTTGCCCCATAGGGCATAATGGGAATGGGGAAGGCGCTAATTACGGCACCGCAAATTGCGGTACTATAATTAGCTCCCTGGGTCCCTTTGCGGGTTGGTTTTTAACGCCTGCAAAAAGCAGGCGTAAAATTCCCCAACCCGCAAAGGGACCTCATAGTAAGGCAGTAAGGATTTACCGGTACCGGTAAAATACTGGTACCGGTAAACCCTTACCGCCTACCGTGTAATGAGGCCCTTAGTATGTTTCACAATGTTTAATTTTATACATGGATTTTAGCACCAGTCAAGATTGTGAATGTTGAAAAGTGTTGTGTTATAGGCATTTTGGAGTTTTTGGCAACAAAGCAAAAATGTCATTTGTAGGCACATTTTTGGGTTTCCTTTGCAAAGTGCCACTTCTCTCTGCACTCTGTTTGCTGGTTATGGCGCCCACTGGCACATTTCTGCAGGGTGTGCTCTATTCCACCGCACATTCACCATGGATGGCAGGTTGTGCATCCCTCTTTTTGTGTGGTGAAGCACACCGTTTTTGTAGATTTTTGTAGGTTTTTGGCGCGCACACGGGTCTTGCCGCCACTGTTGCTGTTTCTTTCCCCATAACTGGCAGGGTGATGCCGCATAGCATATCTGAGTGGGTCAATACATCCCACAGTGCTGTGAGCACTTTACATACACAGCTGGATGCCGTTTATGCGGTATCATCTGTGCTAAGATTCCTATCCAGGTTCATACTGCCATGTGTTATATACATCATTAATTAGTTACATGTTTAAGCCGCTATGCCTAACACACAATGCACACTTTCGCCACTTCCCCATGACATTTCGGTGAGTTTGCTCTATGCCTACCCACTGCATAGACAACTATGAGGCCCCCACCCCCAGCTAGGCCACTACAGACTACGATACCCATTGTCAACGCATAGCATTTTGTATGCAGTCACACCTCCTGGATCCAGTCAGAATCCAAATATGTAGCAAACTGCTGCTCAACCTCTTACTCAGTGTATACTTTGTGTAATTTTGTATAGTTTGTATGTGAGTTGATATGGGAAAGCATCCACTTCACCATAGAATCAAACATTGCTAGCACATTGCTAACAGCTGCAATTCGCAACATGTCGACTGTATTTTGAATATTTGCTAATTTGTATATCACGAACAATTAATGCTAGCATCGATTACTGGCAAAAGTGCCTATACATGCATTGTGAGTCTCTAACACCCCTAGCCTTATATATACCATATTCTGCCTCTAGCTTTGCTATTAAAGCTGACCTTACCTTGCTAATCCTAGAGATTCCCTATCTGAACTGTCACTGGCCTTATGGCAAAGCCTACTAAATGCATTGTCTAACACAACTATTTAGTTAGATCGGCACTTAGCTTTTTCTATCTCTGTATTGCACAAATGTATTCCCCCAGTACCTAGTCAACAGCGCCACCACTCCAACACACTACACCTCACCTCCCCCTCTCGTCCATCCTCCCGATCTCTCTTACCCTCTGGACAACCCGCAGCATGTCCTCCAAACACACAGAACTCGCACCATCAGACCATTTTCACACCACATCGAATGCCTCACTCATAACCTATCCCAACCTCCACACCACCAAAATTAATGGACAATCTCTTCTCCACCCAGACTCTGCAGACTCAGAACTCGCACCAAGCTTCACATCACTCACTGCAGCTCCCCACCCATTACCTACTTTAGGAATCTGAGACTTAGCTCTCGCATCCCACACCATCCACTAACACACACGGCCAACTCCATCCCCCATCCAACGTTCCATGCACAACTCCACCCATTCACTTCCACACAAACACTCATCCACTACCACTCTCTCCCCAACCCAAGCACTCACACCCTTCTCTCACCCTTACCAGCACACACTGAACTAAAATGTGCACTTATCAACGCCCGTTCCATCCCAGCCCATGCCATTGAGATCAATGACCTCATCACATCCCATAATCTTGATTTACTAGTTATTTCCAAAACATGGCTCCATGAAGCATCCAGCCCCTCCTTATCCCTTGCCCTCCCTCAAGGACACACTATCCTGAGACAGGACCGCAAGACATCTAAAGGCAGAGGCATAGCCCTCATATTCAAAGATACCTTTCCCATTAGAATATGTAACCAACAATGGGAAAACAATGAAGATATCCTCACTGCCAAACTATATCTGAAACCCTAACTGTACCAGAAGCATCATAATTACCTATAGACCACCAGGATCACCCCCGCACTACCACAAACATCTCCTCCAAATCTTAGGTAACAATCTAAAAAGTTCCACAAAAACCATCCTACTCGGTGATCTTAACCTAGGCTTACTTGACCCTAAGGACAAAGCAGCCACCTCCCTAGCCAAAGAACTTCACCCACCTGGGGTTCGATCACAAAATCTCAGCACCTACTCATTGCAAAGGCCAATCCATTGATTGGATCGCTGACCATAACTGCTCGTCATCCATCACTAACATCTCAGTCTTCCCCTGGACAGACCACCATTATATCAAATTCTCTATACCTACAACTCCCACCTGCAAGTCTCTCACATATGCCCCACCCGCCAAAGTCAGAAACTCAAAAAAAACTCACACAAATCAACCTCGTACCTTATTCCAATATCCCTGAACTTAAACCTCCATTTAGCAATGACCCCACCACTCTTGCCAACACTTATGCCCACGTTCTCACCCAAGCCATTGAGTCCATAGCCCCCTACAAGATAAAAAAGAAAAAAAATCAAAGTACTCAAACGCTTGGTTCACAGAAGAACTTTTGGTACTCCATGTCAAGAAATGCAGAGCTCTAACCAAATGGCAAGCATCACCTAACCAATCTTCTCTGAACAAATTCAAAGAGATCACTATCGCATACAAAAAAGCCATATATCTAGCCAAATCTGATTCCTTCAACCAAAGAATCTCCAAAGCCAACTCTAAAACAAAAGACATTTTCTCTATCTTTTAAAGAGCTCACCACACCCATCGCCAGCCCAGATGAAGTTGTTAAACACGAAGCCTGGTGAAATAGCATCCAGTCCGCCCTCATCAACAAAGTTAAAATGCTCCAAGAAAAAATAGCAACTCGGTGTAAAGCTCTCTCTAACCATGACAGCTCACTCCCAACCCCCTCTCACATGCCATTCCTCCAAACGCCCCTCTTTGCCTTCAGAGACATCACAGAATCGGAAGTCACTGACCTTCTTAAAAACATCAAACCCTCCACATGTAAGGGGGACATCTGTCCTCCAACCATCATTAAAGAATGCGCAGATTCGCTGGTCCCTATCATCACAGCATTCATTAATGCGTCCTTCTCTTCTGGAGTCGTACCACAAAGCTTAAAAGAAGCCTGGGTTTGCCTGCTCCTAAAAATATACTCCCTAGACCCAGCCTCCCCAACAACTATCGTCCCATCACCACCGTCCCCTTCCTCCTTAAAATCTTAGACAAAGCCGCCCACAACCAAATCCCATACTGTCTGGAAACTAATGTAAAAGAAAATCAGGCTTCCGCAAGGGCCACGGCACAGAAACTGCCCTCCTAGATTTAAAATAATGGACAATGGCAAACCTGCCCTCTTGCTCCTCCTAAATCTCTCTGCCGCGTTTGATCTTGTTGACCATGACATTCTCACATCCCACCTATTCAACGCAACACACTTCTCTCACAAGGCCACCACTTGGATAACCTCCTTCTTAGAAGGAAGGGCCATGAAAGGGTACTCAGACCAGGCAAATGCAGCCCCTTCCACCATTAACTGTGGAGTCCCCCAGGGATCATGCACAGCACCTACCCTATGCAATCTGTTTACCAAACCTCTCTTTGACAGGCCAGACGAGCTCGGCATAGCTTATATCAACTATGCCGACGATACTCAAGTCCTCCTCCCTCTCACTGGAGACTATGACCAAGACACAGAAGCTCTCCTTCAGATATATGCCACCATCCAAACATGGATCACTATTAATGGTCTATGTTTAAACTGAGATAAAACCGAGATCATCATCCTAGCCCCTAAGGAAATTCTATCCAAACTCGGCTCTGATTACACGCATGTCACCATTGACAATAGTGACATACCTGTCTCCACGTCTCTGAAGACTCTAGGAGTCTACCTAGACGCCACACTCTCAACAACAAGACAGGTCCGCACCATCTCCTCAGCCTCTGCGCTCACCACCAAACTCATCTATGCCTTAAAACCCTGCTAACTTCCCAAAACTGCTTATCTATCGCCAGAGCCACGATAGGAGGTAGATTGGACTACTGCAATGCCCTCCTTGCAGGCACATCAACAAAAAACATAAACAGGCTCCAAGTAGTGCAAAACAATGCACACCGCGCCGCCCCTCACATCCCCAAATCTGACCATATATCACAGGCCAGATCTAATGCCCACTGGCTCCCAGTCAAGGAAAGAATTAATTTCAAAATCCTCACCCTTACACATAAATGCATCAATCTTGACACACCTTCATACTTATCAGAAACCATAACCAAGAATTCTTCCAACCGCCCCAAAAGAAGCCATCATGCTAACCAGCTCTGCATTCCCACCATAAGAAGAGAAAAAGCCAGAGGAATAGGTTTCCCTCACATAGCACCTAAGCTCTGGAACGCCCTCCCCAACTCTCTCAGAGCAGAACCCTCTCTGGAATCCGTTCGCAAATCGGTCAAAACAACACTATTCACATAACCCTCTTCACCTCCCCGCACCCCAGCGACCACCCTGCAACCTCAAGCTGTATTGTTACACAACCTTTCTGTAAATGCAATTTCTATGTAACCAAAATATGCTAACAAAAAATGCAAATTACCATGTAACCATTATGCCTTCCTCTGTAACCAGCAATGTTGTTAATTCCTCAACAGCGCCACGATGCCCCCGGCTGATGTGTGCTTCAAAAATATGAATAAACACGGCACCCTAAATCCACAAGGTGCCCACGAAACAAGACACTCGCCATTTGGGATAGATCTTTGCATTTCACTGGCTCCTCACTTTCTACATCTGCCCTCGAGGAACCAGGTAACTTGAAGTTTAAAAAAGTGCTCTAAACGCAGTTCTTCAAACTAGACACACGGCACGTAATGTTATTTTACTTCACTTCTATGCACTTCTGCTTGCATGGCGAAGAAGCCTTAAGGCGGTGTGTTAGCACTTTACAAAACCCCCAATCAATTACATTAAATAAATAACAAATACATCTATGAAAAAGCTTAACATTTGCATGTCCTGCTTATTTGTTTTCCATAATAACTTTACTGTTAGAATAATACTGCGCTGTGCCCAACTTCGCTATGTCTCAAAGTACAATGCTGCACCCTTGAGGGCTGGGAGGCACGCCAGATGCAGGACCTCATTCTGATGTGTCCTTCAGCTGTAACGACACCCATTTTTCTATGACAGTTTTCCCTAATTGCTGGCTGTGTCACAGCAGGATGCGGAAAGTGCTCCAGCGCTAGGAGAAACAAGCATTGGCAAAGCCAATAGCTTTGGGGTTTACTGTTCTTTTCATTTTGCATTTATAGGCACCAGGGTGCAAGGAGGAGAGTGCACCATTTTAAAGGAGGATGCGATAAGGAGTGCAGATGTGTGAATGAGAAGGGGAATAGAGCAATAGAGGAAGCAATTGAGAGAGGGTGCCAATGATGAGAAAGGGTGAGAGAGTAAGAGAAAAAGTGAGTGTCAGAGGAAGGGTGACAGAAAAAGTTAGGGCTGAGAGCAAAGGTGAGAGTTGGAGAAGAGCGAATAAAATTAAAATCTTAGCCGGTTTGTGCTAATTTTGAAATTTGAGGTTGACTTTAAAATGTGATATTTTAGTGTCTCCAACAGGGTACAAAAACGGATTCAATTAACAGGTGCTTAAGGCCTCAAGGGTATTTGGTATCTCAGAGTAATGTGGGATGTTTTAACCCACTCTGTTCTGCCCTGCGACATCCCTGTGTGCTGGTGGCACCATAATCAGCAAAATGGCAGCGAAAATCCCATGTGCACCAAAACCTAAGGAAATTGTGCTCCACCAAGCACAAAAAGATGGCTGCCAAACCTACCATGCATGTTGTCAGTGGTGAATGGAGAACGCACTTCTGAAACATGTCATTGGGCTGTCCAACATGTAAAAATGGAGCACAGATGAAAAGCAATGCTTACTGAAAGAAATCTGAAATCTGCTTTTAAATTTTTTCTTGGTTGCTAAAAAATACAGAATGCTGGTCCCAAACACCCGCAAACATCCAATCTTCTTGCAGGGTGTCCCATGCTATGGAATACAAGGAATTATTATGCATTTGCAAAATCCAGGAAAGTTGAATTGGTCACAAAAACATCCACAGCCAGTTTGCATGCCTGGGAAAGGTGTCAAAATCTGGGCACAGTACCAGCGGCCGCCTGTGACTGTTTCAAAAGCCTGTTTTAAAACTGTAAAAGTTGTACCATTAAGATCTAATGTCTCAAATCTAAGTGACTTGTTATCAAGAGCAAACTAGGTTGTCACTATTCAAACACCATGATTTAGTGCCTAGAATCAGTGTTCTAGATGTTTGTTTTAAAATTGTAAGTTTATTTTCAACAAAGAAAAATGTAACAAATGTACTGTAAGCCTGATTCAGCCAAAACTACAAAGAAACTTCCCCCACTGGGAAAGACACCTCTCTTTTGCTTCCCAACTAAAGGCCAGGGAATCACATTTAGGTGTTGATGAAGAGGGGAGGAGATTTGGGCTGCAGCTCCTGGGAGAGACAAAGGACCTTCCTGGGTTGAAAGGATATGCAGATTAAAGTGTCAACAGTACTCTCTGCCAGAGGAAGAAGGCGGGGATTGCTCTTGAGCTACAAGAAACCTTTGGAAGCGGGAATAGACCTTTTTGTTGATACACAAATGGACAAAAATCAGATTTCTAATAAGACTGATAATTTATTGTGGACAATTGTTAAATATATAGAAACCCCAGACTTTTGAATCTAAATTTTGGGTGCACATTTTAAGAGGTGCCAGAACTCTGTGCTATGTTCTGGGACATAACTGTAGAAATTGTGGTTTTATAGCACATGCATTGATGTCAGAAATATGAAAATTCACACACTTATTATGCCCCGATGCAATGCACACATGTGTACCAAGTTTGGACAAAATAGATATTGTATCCCAGACAAAAAAAGTGTGAAAATTTGTCAAATCCAGACCCAAGATCCTACAGAGATGGGGCTTGGATGAATACTTGCTCCACAAAATATGTGATCTAGATATGCTATTGCTATCAAGTTTGTAAAATTGTAAATATGTATTATATGAAAAGTAGATTTCATGTGCAAAAACAAAGTGGAGGGTTTTTCTGCCTCATAAACCACATCGTCATGATGACACTCCATTTTCTTCTCCAATCAAGGGAGAGGAAAGACCCTAGCCAATAGAATATCTAGGGGGTGTGCCTACGATAATTCAGCATGCCCACCCCTTTAGAAAATACATAAATAGAGACAGCTGAGGGCTCACAAACACACACTGATCTGATCCACAAACCATCTCGAATTTGGCGAAGCACTCTGCAGGAGACCCATCCATACTCCTTGTTCCAGACTCCAAAAACTTTGCAAGCAGAAAGGCCCATTTCCAGAGCATAGCTGAACCACTTTTAGCTGGGCCTAACTTCCATAACCCATCCCTCCACTTAAGGGGAAAACCAAAAAGGGGCAGCCAGGCTGTGCTGTAACTGCTTACCTGCCAAAGAATCATTTTCATAACCAGAAGGGCAGATTAAACCCTGTGCCGTTCCGTGCTGTGCTGTGCAGACCAGAGAGCCATTGCAGATCCAGTCCAGTTGTGCGTGCGGTGTCCAGAGGGCCTTGCTGATCGCTGACCAGAGCAGTCCGGTGTGCCCAGCAATCTGTCCCAGAAAGTATCCCTGACCAGATCCCTGACGGGTCCATTCAAAACATTGGTAGTGCGTATCTATAGTACAGGATTGTCACTAGCCTATGTACGATCTATAGTCATCCCTATCCAGATCAAATCTATCTCATATCCAGAACTGTATTGTTAGAAATCCTTTATTTTTTGCCTGAACTCTCTCTCTTATCCTATAGTCCTTCTGTAATACTATTGTTAAAATCATCTTTGCGCTGATATATTTTTCTGAAGAAAGACAAGCGGGCAAAAACCTGATTGTGACGTCCTGATTTGGTGGCTGTGCTGTCGTGTAGTTTGTATCTTCATAGTTTATCCCTAGTGTAAAGAAACCTTCTTTGTAATTTTAAAAGCGCATTCTTGTTTTACCTTTTGCTTCTTTCTAAAAAAAAATGACCTCCACGAAAACGGCCATAACTTCTCCATACTTTATGCTAGAAACAAAATGTGTCTACTTGAAGCTAACATGCTAAGCTTTCTAAAGATCCCCTAACTTCATTTGGCCAAATCTATAAAGTGTTAAATAGCTCTTCATTGCACCCGATTTCAAAATTAAGTTTTCAACTTGCTTCTTACTCTCTACTCATTGCTAATGTTTGTCTGAAACCATACAAAGTGGCTCCCATTAGTATTTCAACAATTTTAGTAATTTAGACAATTTTCAGTGTTTTACCCATTCATGCAAAGCTCATTTTAAAAAACATTTTTGACAAGTTTGCAATCATTCCTGACTCTCTGTGTGTGTTTAGTGGGGGAAATTGGGATTGTTATTTTTTGTTGAATTTTGCATTCCTAAAACCTGTTGTCTCTCTTTCTATCTCTTTATATTGCATATTGAGTGGATTGAGGGGCGTGCAGGGGGAAATATTAATAACACTGCCATTTGATTTGAACATACCCAAAGTATTATTTCTGTGCTGCATTATTTTTCCCATCATTACTCCTTGTGATTAAAGAGATTGTTGAGTGTGACATCACCCCATTGATGATCATTGTTTAACCATTAAAAATAGTGTGATATATATTGTGCAATCCGTAAATAAATATTTTAACTTTGCAAACCAGCCTGCTTCCTGGCTCAGTGTGACCGGGGGGGGGGATTCAAAGAGAGGGGTGTGATATAAGTGGTACATCAATCAGAAATAAAAGAACTTATAGACACAAATAATTAATTAAGGGTTTCAGCTGTGCATCACACGCTAGGCATTGACTTAGGTGAAGTGCCGGGTTGAAATCACTTACAAGATTGGGGGCTCGATACCGGGATTTCTGAATTAGACATACCACTTGTGACAGTTTAATACAGCATGCTAACTAATGGGGTACATAAACCCTGTTGGGCTACCACACTAGGTTACACTGTGAAAAGCACCCCTCAATAGGAACGCTCTAAGGAAGTTAGTCTGTTTTGCAAAAATAAAATAACTCCTGTAAGTCAGAAAGGAAATTAATATTTCCGGAATGGCGACCTTGGTAGAAATCAATATGGCAAAAGAACACCTACTGTACAAATTATTTGTGAGGGGTGAATGGACAAAGCAGGATCAGAATGTTTGGTTGCAGGAAATTAAAGAACAGGCCAGTGCAACATGATTAGACAAATGGCAAGATCAGGGTCCATTACATATGGCACTGAGTGAACTGCATATGGCCCCTAAGGTAAAAGAAGAGCAAAGTAAGATTGCCAAAAGAGCAGCATATCTGTACCTCCACATTGGAGCAACACAGGACACATATGCAAAACACCTAGATCTGGCAAACAAGCAACTACAATCATTAGAAAAAGCCCAAACTGATCTGGACTCTGCAGAGCAAAGGCTACAAAAGAGCCATGAATCAGAAAATGAAACCAGGCAGTACCTGATAAAAATAAAAGAAGATATGGACATCCTGCAGCAGGAGAAGGTAAAGCAGGGTACCAAAGTACTGGCCCTGCAGAAAGAGTGGCAAGAAAGTTTGGACTCTCTACTACAGAACCGGAAAAAGCTGGAACAGCAAATACATTTTAATAGAGCATGCGCAGAGCAGGTGGTCACCCTGCAAAACTGCCTAGTCCAAGAAAAAGAAGAGAATAATAAATTAATCCTGAAAGACCTTGACACCCAGACAGAATTTGATGGGGAGCCCCAGAATGTGGGTGCATTCCAAAAACAAAGAGACGACCCGGCTGCACAGAGGGGTACTCTTATTCAGGAAAGAGACACCTTAGGCCAGGAGGTCAGTTATTTAAAAGATAAAATGAAGAAAAATCACCTGGCCCTCCAGGGACCGGGTGAGATCCAAAAAGATTACACAAAATTGTTAGAGCACTCCAGGTGGATGGAAGATGCTCTGGCAAAAAGTGACCAGGCCAGTAAGGACAGGACTCAGGAGGTAACCCTCCTGCATCAGAAATTAGCCCAGTACTCTAAATTGACACAGGAAGCACAGAGAGACAATGAGGCTTTCTGTGAGAAAGATGACAGGCTCCACAGACAGGTAGCAATGCAAGACCAATTGATAGAGACTAGCAAGGCCTTGACAGAGGAACAGAAAGGTCAGGTTCTTGCATGGCAATAGGGAGCAGGGGCTGAGAGAGATGAAGTCCGCTGGGAAAGGGAACCACCTGAGCATAACCTCAGGAACCCTAGTACCAGAAGCTTTCATCTCTTCAACCCCATGGAGTCTGCCACACCCATGTCCACTGGTGCACATGAACCAAAGGCCACGGGATGGCAGACTTCAATCCAATGAGGAATATGTGGCTCATAGATCAGCACCTCCTATGAATGGATGGGTGGGCATCTGAGTATGGGTTCCCAAGTGCAGTCAAATTTAGTGGGGAACTCCATGAGAGTAAGCCCACTAAGGGCATCCTGAAAACCTCTGCCCAGCTAGGACAGTGGGGGGGGGGGTACACAGCAAATCCTGGGAGCAAGGAGGAATCAGAAGACTCCTCTGAGTGCCACAGGACTCAAGAAACTAGGTCCCCACATTCTGCCAGCCATTCCCAAGCTCGCAGAATCCAGGAGTGCCTAGAAGACCAGACAGGCACCTCTGATAGCAGTGCCTCTGAGTCAGAGGATGAGTGGACCAGGGTTACCCGAACCAAAAAAGCCAACAAGGTCAAGAGGAGCGTCATCACGCCCTATCATAAGAATGAAGTATTCGGTTTGGGAGCACCTTGAGCTCTTTGAACAAATGATGGAGACTTTCCATTTGAAGGACAGCCAAAGCTGTATTCAGTATGTGAAATTGACCTTCTCTCCCGAGTACTCCAGCTTCTTTGCGGGGCTAGAGGAACAGAATCATTCTAGATGGTCCACCTATAAGGCGGCCATCTTGAAAAAATATTCTGTGCACAGGAATCCTCAGGAGGCTCGCAAGGCAGCCTATAACTTGCAATGTGGGGAAGATCAGGCCCCACAAGAATTTATTCAAGAATTGAAGCGTGCCTTTGCGCAGACCACTAGGAGGGTGCGCACTGACAGCAAAGAATTTGTAAATACGTTCTTCCATGCTCTCCCCAAGTACATCATGACCCAGCTAGTGAGACACTTTCATAAGAAAAGATCACTAGACTGGGTCATTGAACAGGCCACATGCATTTATGAGGTGCAAAAGCCAGTGGAAAACAAAATAATCCCAAAAGCCCCAAAACAACCAACACCCTGGCTGCTGCTAAAGTGGCGGAGGTGAAGGTTGCCCCCCTTTTAGATTTGGAGATGGGGGACCTAAAAACTGGCCTGCACAGAATCAAAGCAACCCTAAGCACAGAAGGCCCTCGGGCCAATCACAAACAGGGAGCCAATGAGGAAACCCCACCAATGGGACCCCTAACTCCCCTGACTACATCAGCCCGCGCTACAAGGGCAATAGACCCATTCTGGGTTATGTGTGGACTCCTCCAGCCCAAGGGGGGGGATCCAACCAGACAGCAGCTAACCCAGGGAACCTCCCTCCTCACTTCCCCCAGGAGGGCAGTAATCTCCCAAATACTGGACAGAACTTCTTCCCAAGGTACCCACCAAACTTTAACTCCCAAAACAATCCATCCTTCTTTCCCCACTTTCCTGAGCCCAGACAGCCCAGTCCGGGAGAAGGGAGACCAAGGGTGGAGTGGTACCCAAATTTTCCTAACCTGGGCTATGTTGGGAGAAGGGAGAGCTACCCTTCCCGAAATCAACCCAGTGGAGACATGAGGACCCCGTACCAGCCAGAGCGGGTGCCCCAACTATGGCGCCAGGTCCAAAACATGGCACAAGATCTGGGTCGCATGCTGAGGGCTCAACAGAACCATCAGATGAGCATGGCAGCGCAGAATGCCTCCAAACCAGAGCAATGACGGGGGAAGAACCCCGACAACCCACCGGTTCCCAGGGAGGAGGCACAAGGGGAAGGGGGGTGTACAGCCTTGGAGGAAGCTTCCTTCCCCACTTGTCAAAAGCCCCTGGAAACCCAGGAACCGGAACCAAAATCTCCTGCCCCCGAAAGTCTGCCACCCAAGGGGAACGGGGGGGGGGTAGGAGAGGGATCCTCAGAAGATCCTGGGAAAAGGATCTTCTCCTTCAGGGATGGGGGAACTCCTCCCAAAGAAAAATGGGTCCCAAAGGATCCAAATCCAGACTGGGTAGATGTGAGGACTGAGTTAGCACCACCCATCATCCATCCCCAGAATCATCAGCAACAAAATTTCCTGGTTCAAACCCATCCTGGTGACTGCCTCCAAAAAGGGGGGGGCAGCCCAGAACCAGGGGAACCCAAAACTTCCCCCATATCTAGCTGTCACCTCTTTCTTTCAGATTCCCAAGACTCCAAACAGAATCCTGCCCAAATCATCTTCCTGTCAGTGTCCAAAACCAAGAAACTAACCCACCAGTTGTCCAAAAATGTACATTATCTGTGCCCCCTTGAGGAGAAGGAGGGAAGATTCTATGCCCCGGGCCAAATACAGGGGCAGTGTACACTTTTGGCACTGGTGGACACTGCATCCCAAGCTACCCTTCTGTCAAAAAGGGCCTTTGACCAACTGAATTCAGGAAGGGGGGAGAAATACCAAATTCCTCTCACCCCTCTTCCTGGACAACTTCAGAACTTCAACGGGAAGGAAATTCCCATCGAGGGGACTGCGGATTTGGACATTAAAATTGGGCGACACAAGGTGAAGCACCCGGTCATAGTTGTGACTCCAGAGGGCACCCCTTGTTTACAAGGGAATGACATCGTGAGTAGGTTGTCACCCCATATAAATTGTGTAAACAAGGTCCTCTGGACCCAGACTAGCCAACTAATAAAATTGAAATAGAGTGTCAACCATGTAAGTTTAAATGGCACATGCCACATGTTTGAACAAAAACCTGTCCAAATAGAATTTCACTTCCAGAACAATCAAATCCCAGACGTGACAGTAATAGCAGAGGACAACAAACTGGTGATGGGGAGTCCTCTCTATTTCTGAAAATCAACCTTCCTTTCAGTCTAAGGTGGCATTTTACACTGGAAGGAAACACTCTGAAATGATTTACAAATTCACAATCAGAAAATCCCACTCCTATAGTCCAGAAAGATGAAGAATCAGCTCAAAGCCTGGCTGATATTCAGAAAATTGGAGAGCATTTGTTCATCCCTATTCAGTTAAATGAAGGGAAGGACTCTGTTTTTTCCCGAGTGTGTGTGAACAACGGTAAGAGCTTCATCAGCGAAGCCATGTTCTGCAAACTCCCAAAAGATCCAGCCATTCCTACATTTAAACTGATAGACAAATGGGAAATGGACCTGGAAACACCCAATTCCAAATATCTCCTGAGGTGTATGCTCAATATTTGCATAGGCAACAAGAGCATAGTCCATAATTGTTGGGTCGTGTGAGATGTCCCTGCCGCATTTTACTCAGGCAGTGACATTCTCAATCGCTTTGCCATTAGTTTGGACCTAATAAACTTCAAGGCTTGGTCCCAATTAGTGGGTAATCCCATGGGCTTTGATGACCCAGAGAAAGCATTTAGGTCAGCTCAACTGCTGCTTTATGCAGTTGAAATTCAGATTGGAGAGGAAGCCACCATCCCAGAAAGGACCCGACAATTCTCCCTGGAAGAGAAAGTTAAAAGAGCACAGAAACTGAAAAACCCTGACGCCTATATTCACCTTAATGCTCACTTCGAACAGTGAGAGTTGGGGGTAAACCCAACACCACTAGCCAACATAGAACATGACACTATTCCAATAGAGGTGGATAACAGCGACTTAAAGAGTATCACGCTAGCCGCAGGTACCATTATTGGAATGGCGGTTGATGACCGACATTTTTCCATAGATTTAGGCAATGAACTGTTAGGAACAATCCCCAAGGACTGTTTTGACAGTGATAGCGATGATGACACAACACCAGACAGGATCTTCACCCGGCATGGGGGGAATTTCCTGGTGTAAACTTCCTACCCTTATGGTAGAGAAGATGTGACCTGTGACTTCCAGAGTGAGGTGATATTCCAAGTCCGCGAGGACTGCCTTCCCCACCTGACGCCACCGGTCCAAATCAGCACATTGACCAGGGACTTCTCCACCCAGCTGGAGCAGGCCACTGAGATAGCAAAACTGGAAGTCTTTCCTTGCTTCAAACAGATGGTTGAAGAGAGAGTCAACCTAGCTGATGCCTGTGAGACTCTGGAGCAAAAGCAACAATTGAAACAGGTTTTCTTAGATTTTCAAGATCTCTTTGCAGTGGACCCATATGATTGTGGTTGCACCGACATCCACACAACAATCCCCACGGACCCTGGCATGACTGCAGTGTTTGTGAAGCAATATCGCTTGCCTCTCGCATCAATGGAGTCCCTTACTGAAATAATTCAGAACCTTGAGTCCCGTGGGATAATTCGTCCAGTCCACACCACATTCAATAATCCGGTGCTGGGGATTTTGAAGCCAAATGGCCAGTGGAGACTCTGTGCTGACCTAAGGGAGCTCAACAAATAGGTCCATACTTCAAGATGGCCTCTTCCCTATATTGACCAAGGGCTGGCCCAGATCAAGGGGTCACAGGTATTCACTGCAAAAGACCTGACAAATGGGTACTGGACTGTACCTGTCAGTACGGAGGACCAATACAAGCTGGCTTTCACCTTAGTGGGGCAGCAGTACAAATGGACCCAGACTCCCTTCGGATACACAACTCCGGCAATGAATTTAACATTTTTCTACACAAGGCCATGCCCGACCTGGGTGAAAGGGGCAATCTGGCCTATGTAGACGATGTTCTAGTCAAAAGCTCAACTGTGGAGGAACACATAGCGGAGATCCGTTATGTTCTGACGCAGTTGAGGGCTGCCGGAGCAAAACTCTCCTTTCAAAAGGCACAGTGGTGCAGAACCCGTGTCAATTTCTTGGGGCACGAGATTACTCCTCAGGGTCTCTGTCCCCAGGAAAAGAAAGCACTTCAGAAATTAAAAGACCCCACAACTCTGCGGGAACTAAGGAGCCTCCTTGGACTAACTAATTACAGTAGAAAGTTCATTGAGGACTACGCAGAGATCACAAGACCCCTGATCCAGCTTTTGAAGGTGGGGGTCAAGTGGGAGTCTGGTCCAGAGCAAGCCGAAGCAGTAAAACAACTCAAAAGAAGCCTTTCACAAGCACCTTGCCTAGCTTACCCTGTCAAAAACAAGGCGTTCTTCTTGGAGACAGGGTTCTCAAATACATGCTTGACTGCAGTATTATATCAAAAGCATGACAAGCTCAATAAAGTAATCTCCTATGTGAGTAAAACTTTATCCTCTGTGGAGGAAAAATTCAACGATTGTGAGAAGGCACTCCTGGCAATGGTGTGGGCATTGAAGAATTACCGCCCATTTATCCAAGGGGAATACATCATAGTGGATACTCCACACCAGCCTCTGTAATATCTCCAAAGTGACAGAATCCGGGCCAGAAATGTGAGTAATTCCCGAATTACTTTGTGGATTCTATTAATGCAAGGCTTTCCTGTGGAGGTCAGATATGGCCAAAACAAGAAGAGTCCCCTCGCGCAAGGTCTGGCTGACTTGCATGATTGTGCCAGAGAAAACTGTCTCGAGGACGAAAGTCTCAAAATCAAGGACAACATGGAGGCATACCTTAATTCCCCACACAAAGTCTTTGAAGACGACAAGTGTGAGGGAATGCCCACTGTCTATGTGGATGGATGCTCTTACCATGTTGACAACAACAGGGAAAAAGAACTTGTGGCCGGCGTAGGGACTGCATGGGTGAATGATGCCCCAGAACCCTCTGCTGGGTACAAAATCGGTTCCCGAAGTAGTCAAGTGGCAGAGTTGATGGCTGTGCATCAAGCCATCCTCACTGCTGTCCAACACCAACTCCGCAAACTGGTCATAATCACAGATTCGGATTATGTACGTAACCGGTTCGTGGAGCACCTGGATAACTGGAAAACCAGAGGCATGCAATGTGCTAATAACAAACCATTGAAACATGGAAAATGAATCCAAAATATTGATGATCTGGTCACCTCGAATGGGATGACCATCTACTGGAAAAAGATCAAGGGTCATTCTAAAGTAGAGGGACCAGACAAAACTAGAAATTACCTAGCTGATCAGCTGGCGAAAACCGGAGCCATCCAAGGGGATCTACTTGAGATCGAGTCCCTGTTGGGGGAAATCCAGGTCACTGCTATCACTAGGTCCCAGACAAATGCTCACAATGAACTCTCAACTGCACAATGAAGTAAGGAGACCCCAGATGCTGATTTGATTACGGCTCAAAAAGGGGATCCAATAATTGGTAAGTTTTATCAACACATTGAGGACCCTGAGAACTTTCCCCTGACGGATACCGATTACATAGGGAAAGAGGACCTCAGAGTGTTGATGAATTATCCAAAAATGTTCTGAGACAGCTTGTTGGTGAGGAGATCCCTAGCTGGCCATGATCAATGGGTGTTCCCTACCTCATTCCAAAGCTTGATGCTAATTCACGCCCATGATGCGGCCACAGCCAGTAATAGGGGGTTTCATACAACACTTGAAATCTTAAGAGAGGTTGCATACCGGCCTCACATGAGGAAGGACCTTGACCAATACTTGAAGGGGAGTCTTGTGTGTGCACAATTTCAGTCAACATCCCTCACACACCATGTGCCTCTCCAAAAGAGGGGGATGAAACTGCCTTGGTCAGATTTACAAGTCTTTTTTTATCGGGCCCGTGATTCGCTCCTCTAGGGGGAACAAGTACATGTTGACCGTGACATGCTTGTTCACTAAATGGGTGGAATGTCTCCAGGCCCCAAATTGCAAGGCAGAAACAGCAGCTGCCCTGATGATCAATCACATCTTCTTGGATTTTGGACTACCCCAAAGGATCGAGTAAGACCGAGGTAGCCACTTCACTAGCGAAGTGATGACAAAGATGAGGGAGATACTTGGGGTCAAAAGGAAATTACACATTGCCTACCGGATAGCCTCTAGTGGTGTAGTGGAGAGATACAAGACAATTGTGAGCATATTAAAAAAGTTTGTGGCAGATTCTGGGCCAAGTTGCTACATTCGATTACCTCTTGTCCTGATGGCCATCAGATCTACCCCTTCTTCTGCAACAAAAATATCACCGTTTGAGCTGATGACTGGGCGAAGGATGGTGCTTCCCCAGCATCTGCTCTACCGGACCCAAGAGCAGACATTGATCAATGCCTCCACAACTCATGAGTATGTTGAAAATCTGAGAAAACACCTTCAACATGCTTTTGCCTATGCTCAGCGAAATCTAGAAAGATCTGCAGACAGTATGAAGACCCACTATGACCTTAAGACAACTAGAAAAGAATACCAAGTAGGAGACCAGGTCTATTTATACAATTTCCAAAGGAACCAGGCCAAACAGCGCAAATTTCTGCCTAGCTGGAGGGGTCCTTTTGAAATTGTAGATAAAATCTCACCAGTCACCTACAAAATCCGTATCCCCAAAGGCAGTCTGGCAGAAGGGGAAGATAAGTGGGTCCACATCAACCAACTGAAGTGTTGCCATCCTAGACACACTCTGCAGCAACTAGAGGATTTGTCTGGAACCCCAGAGGGGGACATCCCAGCTCCCTAGAAATTCCAACTATAAACTATTCCACCTGTGAAAATGAGTAATAAATTGCAAATAGAAAGGATTGTCCTTACATGTCAAATGTATGTGTCTGCCCCACTACATGAATAGTGGTCGGGAAATGTCTACAAATATGCTCTGTTTTGTCATCCTAGGAATAAAACCATGGATCCTAAAACCGAGGAGGACCACTCGGGGACCAGGAGGAAAGATCAAAGGGGCCCGGGGTATCGCTCCATACGCTTCCATCTGGAACTGGCGAGGAGAGGAGAACCTGTCGATCCACCACTGATGGAAGAAGCAGATGAATTTTGTCATTTGGACCAGAAAGAAAAAAACTGAACATCTCGTGACTTCCCCTTGACGGGCGGTCAAAAGTCAAATCGCGAGGGGGGGCTTTGTGGGATGTTTTAACCCACTCTGTTCTGCCCTGCGACATCCCTGTGTGCTGGTGGCACCAGAATCAGCAAAATGGCCGTGAAAATCCCATGTGAGCCAAAACCTAAGGAAATTGTGCTCCACCAAGCACAAAAAGATGGCTGCTAAACCTACCATGCATGTTGTCAGTGGTGAAATGGAGACCACACTTCTGAAACATGTCATTGGGCTACCAACATGTAAAAATGGAGCACAGATGAAAAGCAGTGCTTACTGAAAGAAATCTGAAATCTGCTTTTAAATCTTTTCTTGGTTGCTAAACAATACAGAATGCTGGTCCCAAACACCCGCAAACATCCAATCTTCTTGCGGGATGTCCCATTCTATGGAATACAAGGAATTATTGTGCATCTGCAATATCCAGGAAAGTTGAATTGGTCACAAAAACATCCACAGCCAGTTTGCCTGCCTGGGAAAGCTGTCAAAATCTGGGTGCAGTACCAGCGGCCGCCTGTGACTGTTTCAAAAGACTGTTTTAAAACTGTAAAAAGTTGTACCATTAAGATCTAATGTCTCAAATCTAAGTTACTTGTTATCAAGAGCAAACTAGGTTGTAACTATTTAAACTCCATGAAGTAGAGCCTAGAATCAGTGTTCTAGATGTTTGTTTTAAATTTGTAAGTTTATCTTCAACAAAGAAAAATGTAACACATTTACTTTTAAAGTAAGCCTGATTCAGCCAAATCTACAAAGAAACTTCCCCCACTGGGGAAGACACCTCCCTTCTGCTTCCTACCAAAAGGCCAGGAAATCACATTCAGGTGTTGATGAAGAGGGGAGGGGATTTGGGCTGCTGCTCCTGGGAGGGACACAGGACCTTCCTGGGCTGAAAGGATATGCAGATTAAAGTGTCAACAGTGCTCTCTGCCAAAGGAAGAAGGCAGGGATTGCTCTTGAGCTACAAGAAACCTTTGGAGGCGGGGATTTCTAATAAGACTGATCATTTATTGTGGACAATTGTTAAAAATATCGAAACCCCAGACTTCTGAATCAAAATTTTGGGTGCACATTTTAAGAGGTGCCAGAACTCTGTGCTATGTTCTGGGACATAACTGTAGAAATTGTGGTTTTATAGCACATGCATTGATGTCAGAAATATGAAACTTCACACACTTGTGCCCCTATGCAATGCGCACATGTGTACTAAGTTTGGACAAAATAGATATTGTATCCCAGACAAAAAAGTGCGAAAATGTGTCAAATCCAGACCCAAGATCCTACAGAGATGGGGCTTGGATGAATACTTGTTCCACAAAATATGTGATCTAGATATGCTATTGCTATCAAGTATGTAAAATTGTAAATATGTGTTATATGAAAAGTAGATTTCATGTGCAAAAGGGGAGGGTTTCCCTGCCTCATAATCCACATCGTCATGATGACACTCTGTTTTCTTCTCCAATCAAGGGAGAGGAAAGACCCTAGCCAATAGATTACCTAGGGGGTGTGCCTAGGATAATTCAGCATACCCACCCCTTTAGAAAATACATAAATGGAGACAGCTGAGGGCTCACAAACACACACTGATCCATCCACCATCTCGAATTTGGCAAAGCACTCTGCAGGAGAACCATCCATACACCTTGTTCCAGACTCCAAAAATTTGCAAGCAGAAAGGCCCATTTCCATAGCATAGCTGGACCACTTTCAGCTGGGCCTAACTTCCAGAACACATCCCTCCACTTAAGGGGAAAACCAAAAGGAGCAGCCAGGCTGTGCTGTAACTCCTTGCCTGCCAAAGAATAATTTTCATAACTAGAAGGGCAGATTAAACCCTGTGCTGTGCTGTGCAGACCAGAGAGCCATTGCAGATCCAGTCCAGTCGTGCGTGCAGTGTCCAGAGGGCCTTGCTGATCGCTGACCAGAGCAGTCCAGTGTGCCCAGCAGTCTGTCCCAGTAAGTATCCCTGACCAGATCCTTGACGGATCCATTCAAAACATTGGTAGTGAGTATCCATAGTACAGGATTGTCACTAGCCTATGTACGATCTATATTTATATAGATCGTACATAGGCTAGTCCCTATGTACGATCAAATATATCTCATATCCAGAACTGTATTGTTAGAAATCCTTTATGTTTTGCCTGAACTCTCTCTCTTATCCTATAGTCCTTCTGTAATAATATTTTTAAAATCATCTGTGCGCTGATATATTTTTCCGAAGAAAGGCAAGCGTCTCGGCGGGCAAAAACCTGATCGGTGACGTCCTGATCTGGTGGCTGTGCTGTTGTGTAGTTTGTATATTCATAGTTTATCCCTAGTGTAAAGAAACCTTGTTTGTAATTTTAAAAGTGCATTCTTGTTTTACTTTTGCGTCTACTTGAAGCTAACATCCTAGGCTTTCTAAAGAACCCAAAAAAAAAATGTAACTTTGCAAACCAGCCTGCTTCCCGGTTCAGTGTGACCGGGGGGGATTCAAAGAGAGGGGCGTGATATAAGTGGTACATTGTTCAGAAATAAAAGAACTTATAGACATAAATAATTAATTAAGGGTTTCAGCTGTGCATCACACGCTAGGCATTGACTTAGGTGAAGTGCCGGGTTGATATCACTTACAGTAAGCAGGATCTACTTCTGGGCAAGCAGAAGCTATTATATTGCACGTTGCAAATGTATCTCCCATCTGAGATGCAAACTATACCTTACCGGGGCAAGGCACTCATAGGTTACAACCAGGAGCTAAATAGCTCCTGCCAATTTCGAACCCTTTAGCCAGGAGCCCTCTCTGGCTGACTCATGAGGCAACGGGCCAAAATATGGTCAATTTTTGCAGGTCTATTTTAATGACTTAGGACATTTGCATCTGGTTGTTTCGCCCGTTGTCACTAGGCCAATATACTTCGAAATGCACCTACCACTATTTTTCGTAAACATGAGTCCTCCTACCACAAAATGAATTAAACTGTGCTGAGAAAGATCACAAATTCTTTTTGGAGCCTAGAAACTAGAAAGTCTGGCCCCGGTCAGGGGAATAAACTGCACCATAGAGCACTCTAAGGGAGGCGCTCAAAAATAGGGCCGTGTTCTGGCCAAGATCTTTGTACTGACACTGGATGGCAGGAACTCCAGTGCCCCTCGTCCCACTTCACAAAAGAGCACTATCCTTTTCTATTCGACCACGGTCGCAGGCATAATGTCGGTGTGAACCGTGTATCAGAGGCGTAGCGTAACAAGTGGGGCCTGAAGCTAATGTAGTTGGCCACACCGCAGTGGCATTAACATCTGTAAATGCCCACACAGCGTTGCTGAGGGAACATTTACAGATTTTGGGTGGGCCTTGTCCACTCAGGCCTTGCCATGTGTATGCCTCTGTCGTGTATTAGCTAAGGTCAGTAGTTTAATTCTAAATAATGAGTCTAAATATGTGCCACAACGTTTTAACATATCTTAGTTGGGTGGGATGGGAAACAAATGACCTCTCATTTAGAAATAAGGACCCTGGAGGTTGCATTTAGTATTGAAGGCCCAGTTGGTTTCTGCAAAGACATGACATACAACTTAGGTAAGCCCAGTGTTGTCGTTATGCGAGAGATAAATATAAATAACACATGTATTAAGAAAAAGAGTGTTCCTTATCCCAATCTGGAATCTCAAGCCACCTTGCTGGATAAAATGTGGAGCAGGCGTGGGTGTACCAGAAATGGTTGGAGTCCCAATATAAGGAGAGCAAAACCGAATTGGAAGCTATCTTATTCACCAGGGTCCATGTTAACTAAAGATGGTAACAAAAAGACAAATGCTATGCCCGCAGGGATGACGCCATATTAAATAACGCTGCAGAGGGAAGACACTAAATATCCTCTGAAAAGCTAGTAGTTGCTCTTTATCAGCAAGTTGTTGATGCAGATGAAACCGAATGTGGCCATCACAAAACTGGTGGATGCTGGGCGCCAGCAAACAGAGCCTGTAACATGCACGAACCAAGGGCACATTCGTTTTGTCATGAATTAAGGTGACAGCAAACAGTAAAAGCAGGCTGTGCCAAAGCGCACACTTAATGTAATGAACTGAAAGAAACATGTTGCTGTGTAGGAAGACTGCCAACATGGAGGCAGCAGCTCGGGGACCATTTGACCTGGAAAATGTTGAAAGGTGCTGACGCCGTTACTGAGCTTTTCATAGCTACTTTAGCTGCATTGCTGTTTGAAATATTTTCTTTGCAGCCATAATTTTCAACAATCCAAATGCCTCAAAGCAAAAGGGTGCTTAGTGATGGAGAGCCTACGTTTACATAAATGTAGATGGCATCCTTGCACGAGGAGAGGTGGGACGGAGGCGGGGGAGGACGAGCTGTCAGCCGGGCGTTGATATGGCGTTACATGACAAGAATCACGTTGCAGTGTATGGCTCCCGAGAATGGGGCGCAGTGCTGTCTCACCACTGTATATTTCCCTCGTTCCCGTTCCCATGCTTATGCATGGGTCGGCTAATTTCCATCATAAATTAGAAAAGACAATGAGATGAATGATGACAGCATTTATTTTCTCTGCATGGCATAGGCCCTGGGCAGTGTGCATTCATAGAACAGCAGACAGGGCCGGAATGACAGACAGTAGCCGGGCACTCATCCAGTCCACGGTGAGCAATGTGCATGAATTGACTCTCCCTAGAGAGACACACAGGCCGATTCATGGAATAATTAGCGCGGCGCAAGTGGCCAAAAACGTGCGAATCGCAGTGGAATAGCGAAAATCGCAGTGCAAGTGCGAAAATCGCTCCAAAAGCAGCGCACATCGATTCATGGAAGGCCGTGCGCGAGAGAACCATCGGATGTGCGATAAAAAAGTGCGCGGCGCACGTTGGCGCACAGGCCATCTAACTGCGTGCGCCAGGTCACAGCGAAAATCGCACAGGCCACAGCGAAAATCGCACATAGCGCGGCGCACGCAACAAAAGTAGGCGGAACACGGGGCGTAACACTCGGAATGGGGAACAACTTGCCAAAATGTGGGCGTCACGGGGGAAGTACAGGGTACAAGTGCGCGGAACGCCCACACGCTCGCCTACAACACGTATTCATGGAATAGAATAGGGCAAAAAAGCGCACGCTCAAACCAGCGCACAGGCACAAACACGACCGCCACAAGAAAGCAGGCGGTAGCGTCTCTGCGCCTGTAAGAAATGTGCGCCAAAAGGTGCGCCAACAAATAGCACCTATATACAGCCATGATGAATGTCCTATACTGTGGCCCTCCAGGACAAATGACGTGCAAAGGGGTACCCACAAACACGGACACCGGCTGACAAAAAATACGTGTGCGTGTATACCGGGGTGCGCGGGAAGTCTCACACGCGAATTGGCAGCGCATGTGAATTCCAGGGGTTTGCGGGAAGTTCCACACGCGATTTGTCAGGGTACGTGGATTGCAGGGGTGCGCGGGAAGTTCCACACGTGATTTGTCAGGGTACGTGGATTGCAGGGGTGCGCGGGAAGTTCCACACGCGATTTGTCAGGGTACGTGGATTTCAGGGGTGCGCGGGAAGTTCCACACGTGATTTGGCCGGGTACGTGGATTTCAGGGGTGCGCGGGAAGTACCACACGCGATTTGTCAGGGTACGTGGATTGCAGGGGTGCGCAGGAAGTTCCACACGCGATTTGTCAGGGTACGTGGATTTCAGGGGTGCGCGGGAAGTTCCACACGCGAATTGGCCGTGTACGTGGATTTCAGGGGTGCGCGGGAAGTTCCACAGGCGATTTGGCCGGGTACGTGGATTTCAGGGGTGCGCGGGAAGTTCCACACGCGATTTGTCAGGGTACGTGGATTTCAGGGGTGCGCGGGAAGTTCCACACGCGATTTGGCCGTGTACGTGGATTTCAGGGGTGCGCGGGAAGTGCCACACGCGATTTGTCAGGGTACGTGGATTTCAGGGGTGCGCGGGAAGTTCCACACGCGATTTGGCCGTGTATGTGGATTTCAGGGGTGCGCGGGAAGTTCCACACGCGATTTGGCCGTGTACGTGGATTTCAGGGGTGCGCGGGAAGTTCCACACGCGATTTGGCCGGGTACGTGGATTTCAGGGGTGCGCGGGAAGTTCCACATGCGATTTGGCCGTGTACGTGGATTTCAGGGGTGCGCGGGAAGTTCCACACGCGATTTGGCCAGGTACGTGGATTTCAGGGGTGCGCGGGAAGTTCCACATGCGATTTGTCAGGGTACGTGGATTTCAGGGGTGCGCAGGAAGTTCCACACGCGATTTGGCCGTGTACGTGGATTTCAGGGGTGCGCGGGAAGTTCCACACGCGATTTGGCCGGGTACGTGGATTTCAGGGGTGCGCGGGAAGTTCCACACGCGATTTGTCAGGGTACGTGGATTTCAGGGGTGCGCGGGAAGTTCCACACGCGATTTGGCCGTGTACGTGGATTTCAGGGGTGCGCGGGAAGTTCCACACGCGATTTGGCCGGGTACGTGGATTTCAGGGGTGCGCGGGAAGTTCCACACGCGATTTGGCTGGGCACGTGTATGACAGGGGTACGCGGGAAATTCTACACCACAGGGGACTACCCTGCACACCTGCTCATGTCACCCAGCACCCCCACCCCCCAGCATCCAGGGGCACCCTCCACCAGGCCCCCACTCATGTCTCCCACCACCCCCACCCCCCAGCCACCAGGGGCACCCTCCACCAGGCCCCCACTCATGTCTCCCACCACCCCCACCCCCCAGTTTCCAGGGGCACCCTCCACCAGGCCCCCACCCATGTCTCCCACCACCCCCATCCCCCAGCCACCAGGGGCAGCCTCCACCAGGCCCCCACTCATGTCTACCACCACCCCCACCCCCCAGCAGTGCAGCGGCACCCTCCACCAGGCCCCCACCCATGTCTCCCACCACCCCCACCCCCCAGCCACCAGGGGCAGCCTCCACCAGGCCCCCAATCATGTCTCCCACCACCCCCACCCCCCAGCAGTGCAGGGGCAGCCTCCACCAGGCCCCCACTCATGTCCCCTATCACCCCCACCCCCCCCGCCACCAGGGGCACCCTCCACCAGGCCCCCATCCATGTCTCCCACCACCCCCACCCCCCAGCAGTGCAGGGGCAGCCTCCACCAGGCCCCCACCCATGTCTCCCACCACCCCCACCCCCCAGCCACCAGGGGCAGCCTCCACCAGGCCCCCACTCATGTCTCCCACCACCCCCACCCCCCAGGGGCAGCCTCCACCAGGCCCCCACTCATGTCTCCCACCACCCCCACCCCCCAGCAGTGCAGGGGCAGCCTCCACCAGGCCCCCACTCATGTCTCCCACCACCCCCCACCCCCCAGCCACCAGGGGCATCCTCCACCAGGCCCCCACTCATGTCTCCCACCACCCCCACCCCCCAGCCACCAGGGGCACCCTCCACCAGGCCCCCACCCATGTCTCCCACCACCCCCACCCCCCAGCCACCAGGGGCAGCCTCCACCAGGCCCCCACTCATGTCTACCACCACCCCACCCCCCAGCAGTGCAGGGGCACCCTTCACCAGGCCCCCACCCATGTCTCCCACCACCCCCACCCCCCAGCCACCAGGGGCACCCTCCACCAGGCCCCCACTCATGTCTCCCACCACCCCCACCCCCCAGCATCCAGGGGCACCCTCCACCAGGCCCCCACTCATGTCTCCCACCACCCCCAGCCACCAGGGGCAGCCTCCACCAGGCCCCCACCCATGTCTCCCACCACCCCCACCCCCCAGCCACCAGGGGCACCCTCCACCAGGCCCCCACCCATGTCTCCCACCACCCCCACCCCCCAGCCACCAGGGGCAGCCTCCACCAGGCCCCCACTCATGTCTCCCACCACCCCCACCCCCCAGCAGTGCCGGGGCACCCTCCACCAGGCCCCCACCCATGTCCCGTATCACCCCCACCACCCAGCCACCAGGGGCACCCTCCACCAGGCCCCCACTCATGTCTCCCACCACCCCCACCCCCCAGCCACCAGGGGCAGCCTCCACCAGGCCCCCACTCATGTCTCCCACCACCCCCACCCCCCAGCCACCAGGGGCACCCTCCACCAGGCCCCCACCCATGTCTCCCACCACCCCCACCCCCCAGCCACCAGGGGCAGCCTCCACCAGGCCCCTACCCATGTCTCCCACCACCCCCACCCCCCAGTTTCCAGGGGCACCCTCCACCCGGCCCCCACCCATGTCTCCCACCACCCCCACCCCCCAGCATCCAGGGGCACCCTCCACCAGGCCCCCACTCATGTCTCCCACCACCCCCACCCCCCAGCCACAAGGGGCAGCCTCCACCAGGCCCCCACTCATGTCTACCACCACCCCCACCGCCCAGCAGTGCAGGGGCACCCTCCACCAGGCCCCCACCCATGTCTCCCACCACCCCCACCCCCCAGCCACCAGGGGCAGCCTCCACCAGGCCCCCACTCATGTCTCCCACCACCCCCACCCCCCAGCAGTGCAGGGGCACCCTCCACCAGGCCCCCACCCATGTCTCCCACCACCCCCACCCCCCAGCCACCAGGGGCAGCCTCCACCAGGCCCCCACTCATGTCTCCCACCACCCCCACCCCCCAGCAGTGCAGGGGCACCCTCCACCAGGCCCCCACCCATGTCCCCTATCACCCCCACCCCCCAGCCACCAGGGGCACCCTCCGCCAGGCCCCCACTCATGTCTCCCACCACCCCCACCCCCCAGCCACCAGGGGCAGCCTCCACCAGGCCCCCACTCATGTCTCCCACCACCCCCACCCCCCAGCCACCAGGGGCACCCTCCACCAGGCCCCCACCCATGTCTCCCACCACCCCAACCCCCCAGCCACCAGGGGCAGCCTCCACCAGGCCCCCACTCATGTCTACCACCACCCCACCCCCAGCAGTGCAGGGGCACCCTCCACCAGGACCCCACCCATGTCTCCCACCACCCCCACCCCCCAGCCACCAGGGGCACCCTCCACCAGGCCCCCACTCATGTCTCCCACCACCCCCACCCCCCAGCATCCAGGGGCACCCTCCACCAGGCCCCCACTCATGTCTCCCACCACCCCCAGCCACCAGGGGCAGCCTCCACCAGGCCCCCACCCATGTCTCCCACCACCCCCACCCCCCAGCCACCAGGGGCACCCTCCACCAGGCCCCCACCCATGTCTCCCACCACCCCCACCCCACAGCCACCAGGGGCAGCCTCCACCAGGCCCCCACTCATGTCTCCCACCACCCCCACCCCCCAGCAGTGCCGGGGCACCCTCCACCAGGCCCCCACCCATGTCCCGTATCACCCCCATCCCCCAGCCACCAGGGGCACCCTCCACCAGGCCCCCACTCATGTCTCCCACCACCCCCACCCCCCAGCCACCAGGGGCAGCCTCCATCAGGCCCCCACCCATGTCTCCCACCACCCCCACCCCCCAGCCACCAGGGGCAGCCTCCACCAGGCCCCCACCCATGTCTCCCACCACCCCCACCCCCCAGCCACCAGGGGCAGCCTCCACCAGGCCCCTACCCATGTCTCCCACCACCCCCACCCCCCAGTTTCCAGGGGCACCCTCCACCCGGCCCCCACCCATGTCTCCCACCACCCCCACCCCCCAGCATCCAGGGGCACCCTCCACCAGGCCCCCACTCATGTCTCCCACCACCCCCACCCCCCAGACACCAGGGGCAGCCTCCACCAGGCCCCCACTCATGTCTCCCACCACCCCCACCCCCCAGCCACCAGGGGCACCCTCCACCAGGCCCCCACCCATGTCCCCCTGCACCCAGGTCCTCACAATCACCAACCATGTGCGTAATGGTCAGCCTCCACAGCCAAAAGGCCCTACCAAGTAACCCATTCACCCACATGGAAATGGAAATTACATGTTACACCCCCAACGTACATAAAGCAAATGAACCAATGTCTGTCACACACAATGGTTGCAAATGAATTGGAAAACACCCAACATGACATGCATGAAACCAATGAGATGATACCACACAGTGAAGTATGAAAACAAAATTTTATTAAAAAAATATGAATGCAAATGAAATGAAACAAACTACAATGCCAATGAAAAAAAGAAAAGGTGCATGTCCGTCCAAAAAAATTAAAAACACCAAATCCAAAAAAAATGTACTTCAAAGTCACATTAAAAATGAAATCAATCCGACAGACAAAAAAAAAATCCAAACACCATTGCTCCATGGAGAAGAAATAAAAAATTAAAAAATAAAACAATCCAATGAAGAACTATGTACAAAATATCCAAGGGTCCATGAGCCCAACTGAACAAAGGAAACCTACAAAAAACCCTAACAAAAATGCAACTATATACAAAAAGTGGAGCTGTGTCCGTCGACTCCAAATCATAAGAATAAACAAATGAAACCTAAAACTAAAGAACTATATACAAAGGCGGCGGGCAAGTCCAGCGGCTCACTCCGTAGTGTTCCGGGCCAGGGCATCATCAAACTCCTCGTCTATGTCCCGGAGGCGGTCCTGTTCCATGGCCCCGAGGGTCCGCAGGGACGACGCCATCTGCTCCTCCAACCCCCTGCGGATTGCCTCGAGGCACTCGGCCCGCCTCAGGGCCCTCCGCATGGAGTTCTCCGCCCTGACCATCGTGAGCCGCTCCTCTTCCGCCCGCCGCCGCTCCGCACCTATCTGCTGGCCCAACCGCAGCCACACGGAAGACACTTCCTGTCCTGGGTCCTCCTGCCCTCCGGCCGATGCCTGCCCCTCCGATGTTGATGGCCCCGAGCCATGATGCCTCCCACGTTGACTCTGCTGCTGCCTCCGACGCAACTGCCTCTGCCAGCACGACGGCATCCAGGCTGATGGAATCCACCGACGCCGTCGTGCACGTGCCCTGCCTGATGATGCCGGCACATCCTCCATCTGCTGGGGTACAGTTGCTGTGGTGTCCACCCCTGCTTGACCTCCGACTCCCGACTGTGGCAGGGATGGGATCCCCACCAAGCTGGCTGCATAGGTCAGGGCAGGTCCACAGGGGGCCCTGGTGACATCTGGGCCGGAAGACGGTAAGGAGAACGACCGGCGTATAGCCTCCACAGAGGAGGAGAGGGCCGCCAGATTGGCCAACACATGCAGGAAACCCCCGAACATGGAAGATCCCAATTGGGCCACGTCGGCACGGTGCTCTTCGTGATGATGTGCGTGCTCCTCCCGGGAAGCACGCACGTCATCACGAATTGCACCCGCGCGCATCGCAACCCCAATCAGGACCTTCTCCATACGGACACGGGTCCCCTCGTCCGCAGGTGGAGGGGAGTCAGGTGACATGGACATCCCCTCTACCTGCGGACGGGCCTGGGACGGGGCATCCCTGCTGGTGCATGGTGGTGCACTCACAGGGTCAGGGACAGCGACATGCACAGGCCCCTCCACGGTGACCTGTGCTGCCTCCTGCCCCTGGCCCTGGACTGCACCACTTGCACCAGCAGGGATGCCCCCACCAGGCCCCATGTGTGCCCCTGTGGCGGCCTCCTCCTCCTCTGTGGAAACCACCAACCTGGATGGCTCCTCACCGTCTTCCACCGTAGCAGACCCCTGTGGGGGCTCACCCACCCCTTCCGCTGCAGCCGTGGGGGCATCCCCGCCGCCTTGCTCCACAGCGCCGTCTCCGCCCTCTTCTTCACTAGCCGCTGCGTAGAGGGAGACAAAGAACACAAGCATCAGGGTACTGTACAATGGTCCCCTAGACAGGAAGCAATGGCAGATGAGTACCACTGTCAAAGTACACTTCCATCATGTCCCTCCACAACACATGGGTCAGTCCAGGCAAAACACACACAGTAACAGGCATGGTGCATGCCATGGACATTTCCATACATGTCCAATGTACTCTTGAAACATACAATGATATGGAACTCACATACATCATGGGTCATGCCTATCACATGCACACACTTCACCTCAGTCACATCCATCTGGCCCCATACACCCCAAACACAGCGGATACAAGGGTAACTAGGCTGCATCAGTGAATCTGTGCATTGTCACACACATGTGTCATGCATCCATGGCATGCACAAGTCACAGACACGCAGGTCAGGCACACAGACATGGCTACCATATATGTACCTGGCATCAGCACCCATCCCTCACCCCCACCCATGTCCAGGAACAGAGACTGGCATGCTCTCATGTTTAAAATCTGCATAGGGCTCCCCATGTGGCATTTAAACACATGCAACAACCATGTGGTTCACACATCACTGGTCACACATGCATTACCATGATGTCCCTGCACACATACATGCATACATGGCCTATGTCACACATACAGGCAAGTATCAGAGAACCAGCACACCGCAACATGCCCTGTCTCACACAGCAATGCTTGGACACTTACCGCTCAACTCCAGACGGGTCTCCCTCTCAAGGATCTGGGCGTGGAGCGCTGGGCGTACGCGTTCCAGGACCCTCATCTGGATGGAACTCATGCGGCCCCGGCCCCCCTCCACGAGGCGCCGGGCCTTCATGAGGGTCCTGGACCTCAAGTCCTCCCAGCGCTTCTTGATCTTCTGGACGTCGCGGGTTGCCACCCCCTCCACGTTGATGGCAACCACACAGTCGGCCCAGATCCTCTCCCGTCCTTCCTTGCTGGCGCAGGACGATCCAAAGAGGGCATCATACTGCCCCAGGACATGCTCCACCAGGACACCAACTTCGGTGGCAGTGAAGCTGGTGCCCCTCTGCCCCTCTGGCCTGGGGTTGCCACTGGTGCCAGATGTGGAAGTGCCCGACATGGCAACCCCAGAGGCAGGTGTGGGTGGGCAACTGGGTCCTGGGGCTGGGCTGTGGAGCGATGTAATCCCAGTCGGGAGCCTTCAGTTCCAGCAGGGGTGGACACAGCAACTGGACCCCTGCAGATGGCTGATGTGCAGGCACCAAATGGCAGGGCACGGTGGCAGCAGGCAGGCAGGCAGGCAGGCAGGCAGCAGCAGATGGCACGTGGGAGGCTGCTCGGGGCACTGGGGGGCAGTAATTCGGCCTTCTGGGCAGGAGCGTGGTCTTCCGTGTGTTTTCGCGTGGCCAGCTTGATACAGAGTGATTTGGCACGTGAAAATCCTGCACGTCAGCGTGAAATTCGAGGAAAGGCCCTTAGCGCGTAAGCGCATCAGCACGCATACGCGATTCTATTGGACCAAAGGCCCTCAGCGCGTAAGCGCGTCTGTGACGGGACCCGCACGGGTGTTTCCCACACAGCACGTGATGACGGAGCACACGTGGAAAGACTGCACGTCAGAGTGTCATCGCGTGTAATTGGACAGCATGTCAGAGTGTTATCGCGTGTAATTGGACAAAAGTGCGCGTACACGCGATTGGCCTATGTACGTGTATTTCAGGGGTGCGCGGGCACTTACACGCGCAAGTACGTCAGCGCACCTGTGTCCCGGGGTGCGCGGGAATTTCCACACGCTATTGGACTGGGTACTGGATTTCATGGGTGCGCGGGTCACACGCTCGCCTACAACACGCGCAACGCATACATTTGCACGCTAACAAAATAACAAGCTCAGACCCAGGATGAACATACCGTTCCTAGGAGCAGTGGCCGTGGGCTACCAAAGGAAGAGGAGGAGGAGGATAGTCAGGGCCAGAATATTCACACCCAGAACCAGCCTTTTCGGGAAGCCTGATGACCAGGTGTATGGGAGGTAAAGGTTTCCACCACACATAATATTGTACCTGGTGAGTGAGTGGGAGGATGACCTCACATCACCCACCCTGTGCTCCCAAGCACTCAGCCCCCTGGAGAAGGTCCTCAATGTACAGCACTTCTTAGCCACTGGATCATTTCAGCGGACAAGTGCCATAGTGGGTTGGGTATCACAGGCCACCCAGTCACGCTGCCTACACCAGGTCTTGAACATCATCACTGCACGCCCATCAGTCCGCAGGCACATATACCTGCCCAGAACACCTGCAGAAAGGCATGCTGCCGCGCTGGATTTTTACGGTGTGGCACGATTCCCCAAAGTGCTAGGTGCCATCGACTGCACCCATGTGGCTCTACGTCCCCCCAGGGCATCAGAGCACATCTATAGGAACCGCAAGCACTGGCATTCCATCAACGTGCAGGTAGTATGTAATGCCAAGGGAATCATCACCTCAGTATATGCCAACTATCCCGGGTCCACCCACGACAGCTTCATTTACCGAATGTCCACCCTAAGCCGGGACCTAGAAGCTGGGCGGCATGGCGATACATGGCTGCTTGGTGAGTATGAATGCCACTGCACATGCATGCATGTCAGATACTGAGCAAGGTCACAACCCCACCAATGATACCCATCACCACCTCCACAGGGGACAGTGCCTACCCTCTCAGCCCCCACATGATGACGCCAATTCAGAACCCCACCACGCCACCCGAGGTAAGATATAACACAGCCCACATTACAACCCGGGGCATAGTGGAGCGCACATTCGGAGTGCTAAAGTCACGCTTTCGCTCCCTTGACCGTTCTGGCGGGCAGCTGTTATACGCTCCCCCAGTAGTGTGCAGGATCATAGTGGCAGCATGTGTCCTGCACAACGTTGCAACACGCCGGGGCCTGGCCGTGGACATGATGGTGGCCCCACATCCCCAACCACATGCACAGCCGCTGCGCATGGGAGGGGAAAGGGCACGGGGGGAGGCAGCCCGTACACAGCTAGTGGCTATTTACTTCACATAGAAATCACACCCCTGTGGAGTGCACACTGCCCTGGCACATTCCATCTGACAATCAATGATGACTCAACCTGACACTGATCCTGAATGTCTGGAAAATCAACCGTGAAAACCATATCAGCCTGAGATTGTTCACCTGGAAGTGTTACAATGTGTGCATCCCTACCCACACAGACACCACCAATGCAGTTTTGTGAAGAAACACATTCAAGCAGCTAAAATGAATACCCACTTGCAAAATGCAACAAGAGGACAGTGCCATGTCAGCCAACACATCCCCAGCACCGCCACACGACACACCGTGCCATGTCATGCTATTTGCAGGTTAACAAAGTAATCCCCACAACATGACACAAGTGTCACAATGTACAGTGTCCCTTATTGAAACTTGCAACACCTGAAATGCTCACAGTAATGCAGGACCAACAACAAACTTGAGCAGGTACTACCATTAACATGACATCACAAATGTAATAAATTAGTAGTCTCACCACCTGGAAATGCCTGCACTCCCACCACTTCCAACTGTACAGTGTTGGCGCCATGTAGAGTTGTAGGTGCACTGCTGCCAACATGGACCCCATCTCCAAACTAGAGGGTCTTGTGTAGACATGAGGAAGGGACCTGCAAATTGGGAGGTAGACACAGATGATGAGTTACACATCAATGCAACATGCAGTGTACAACACAACAGCAATATGCACTAGGAATGTATACACAGTATTGACTAGACTACCCACACATGTAGTGGGAGTCCAATGTCACCATGTACGTCAATGTCACTTGGGCACACCCTTTGCAAGCCCATGGAAACGGGAAGCAGGAGGGGTGTGTGTGACTCAAACCCAAGCATCTGAACCAAATACATGACAAGCCTGCATGTGCCCAGCCACAATGCAGCGTATGCCCACAGGAACCACGGAAGGCAACAAATTGTCCCAAAAAAATTGGGAAAAATAAAAATAAAAATAAAAATAAAAATAAAAAAAAATCAAAAATAGCCATTGATGGGCCCGGGGGGGTTGGGGAGGCCACCCAGGAGGTCCGAGGACAGGGTGCACACCAAAACCCACCTGTGTGGATCCTGGGAAAAAAAACACCTCCATGGGCTCATGGCCCACACGGCTACCCTATTGTGGGAGTATCACTGCTGTCGCTATTATCACCCTGTGCAGCTGCATCCGGAGGTGGTTGCACTATGGGAGGCAGCCCACGCAAGGCCCTAGTCTGCTCCTCCATGGCTGCAAGCATGCGGGTGTAGTAGGTCTCATTCTGGAGGATGAGTGTGCGCAGGTCCCCATGCAACAACTCACGGGATGCCCGGACCTCCGCCCTCGTTGCCTGCATCTCAGCTGAGAGGGTACGGGTGAGACGCTCCAGCTGCTGTTCTGTCCTTTGGTGTGTTGAAGCCTCAAGCTCAACAAGAGTCGTCCTGAGGTGAAGGAGCTTCTGCCTCAGGGCTTCCCTGTGGCCCTGGGACTCTATGGAGATGGCCTCCTGCAGAGTCGCCAGTGCCGCCCGCCTGTCCCTGTTGGACTCCAACATGTCCTCCCTGTGTGACTGGCAGATGGAGTCGGTTGCCTGCTGTAGTCGCTCCATCAGCCTTTCAGGGGGGACAATGGAAGTGGCCACCCTATCCATGGCCTGAGCCATCATCTCGGATGATGCTGCCTGTTGGGTTGCCATACCGTAAATGGATTGCTCCCATGCAGTATTGCCAGGTGGCGTACGGCCACCGCGTCGGCGGGCACCACACCTGTCTGGGGCAAGGCGAACTGCGCCTTGCTGTGCCGGCACTGCCTGAGGCTGCAGGACTGCATTCCCCCTCTGATCTGCTGGCCCAGGATCAGATGTCGTGGAGTGTGACCCTGCATCCGTAACCACCAAAGGCGTAGCTGCCAACACTGACATCCCCATTGAGGGTTCTGACCCTGGTGCAGGTGGGTGGGACAGAACAGAATCCCTCCCTGGAACACTCACCTGCGACGGCACGTAGGTCTCATCATCCGAATCAACACCTGAGTACAGCTCGGGGGAGGTGCAGCCAGAGACACCCCTTGAGAGCACGACCTGCAGCACTTGTGGGTTCTCACCCACCACCACACCACGTCCCTCACTGGTGGTTGGTCGGCCCCCGGACCCCTCCTGGGTCTGCACCATCTCCACAACCCCAGCAGTATCAGGTGCGTCTTCCCCTGCAAAGACATAAAAACAAAGAAATGGAAACAGGCATTAGCACCAAGGCACACAATGAGGGCTGAGAAGCAAGAGAACCAGTACTTGATTGACACATGTCCCACATGACTAAAACCCTCCCATGCATGCACCCTCACTGCATATGAAGGGCAGGCAAATGGCACACACTGATGACACCAAGATGGAAGATGAACACATTTTCTGCATGCTGCCTGGCAGTGGCATCACACATTGGCCTGTGATTGCCAGGTGAAACACACATGCCATCACACAGATGGCATGTACCATTGCTATTGAATGAAGATGGAGAGGAGGGCAGCACCTATTCATTCAGTCCAGTTCCCGCATGTAATAGCTTTTCTAATTCAAACAGGTCAGATTTTTCACCTGGAGCTGCCAGTCCAAAATAGTCCAATTGCACAGGGACATGTGTGAACAAATGATATCCAGGTAACAAAGTCACTCCACTTTACCATAGCCATGTCAGACATGTGACTAGAGGACTGAGAAATGCCTAGTAAAAGTGGTGGAATGCAAACAATCTGCCTGAATGAACAGAGAAAAATAAGCAACAATGTTGTGGCAAGGTGACACTTCAAGGGCAACTGGCGTGCTGTTGGGCTAGATGTCTACTGTTGGCAGAAGGGATACCGCTATGGCCAAATGCAGCTGCGCAGGATGTATTGCATGAAGCACATGGCTGACCCATACGACTCAGGCGCACACACTCTCACCTGGCACACAAACAGAAGCCCTCACACACACACCATGCACATGGATGACACACACATGCATGTGCACTCACCGGACAATGCCTCGTAAGACAATGCCTCGTAATCAGGCAGATCTCCCACGCCTTGGATCTGTTCCTCCGTGACGTAGGTCCCAGCGACTGACTCATGTGGAGTGAGTTCCATGTCTACTACTGGAGACCCACCTCCAGTCACTAGAGTTGCGGCATGACTTGAGGCCAGCTTATTCTTTGCCCTGCGCTTTAGGTCATTCCAGCGCTTATAGCAATCATTGGCTGTGCGCCTCACGATTCCAAGGGCACTTACGATGTCCGCAACGGTCTGCCAGTGTGCCTGGCGTTGTGCAGGTGTGGTCTTGGATCCTGCAACAATGACCATCTCGTTATCATGTCCGGACACATACTCGACAAGTGCATTCAGCTCGTCATCCGTGAAGCTGGGCTTCCTCGACGGGCCGGACTGTGTAGCCGTGTCTGGGGCATCAGCCTGTGCCGGACGAGCACTCTTCCTCTTCCGCTTGGAAGGTGGTGGTGATCCTGAGTGTCCTGCGCCGCTCTGGACACTAGGGGCAGGAGCCCTGGTGGACTCTGTATCAGGAGTGTGGGATTGCACACTCAGCATGGGAGTTGGTGCAGGCATTGGCTCAAGTGTAATGGTGTCAGGGGGAATGTCAGCAGGATGGACTAGGACCGACACTGTCCTGGCTGGGTGTGTGAGAGCTGGGGTGGATGGAGCCGCAGCTGCCCCTGCAGCCTCTCCGCCCTGCCTACTTGGGGCAGCAGATGACCTTGCTGCCCCAGATGCACGTGGCATGATGACATCAACGTGCACCAGCACACGTGTCATAGGCCTGCTGACCTGGAAGTCAACCATGGAGTCAGCCAGGTCTGGTGCCACAATGGGCTGGTCCAACAAGGGCTGAGCATGGATGGTGTCAGCCACATCAGCCTCAACGGGGGGGGGGAATTATGGGTGCCCTTGACTGGTCCTCCACACATGGGGGGACAGGCTCACCCTGCAAGTAACAACCACGTCCCCTACCGGATCCACCACGGCCACCACTTGTGGCTCTTCCACCTTTGCCACCCTTACGGAATCCTCGCCTCCCAGCCATGGCACTGATGTTAATGTGCATATGGGAGTGGCTGTAAACTATTGTCCTGGGCAATTGGGGGTCAAAGGGGTTGGGTACCAGATGGTAATTGTACCCTAGTGCTCTAGCAAGGCTGAATGTAACCCCTGGGGAAAGATGACGGGTCACGCTACGCACAGGGGGCCCAAAAAAGGGAGATGACGTGCACGCAACCACTCCTAGACCACGTGTGCAGAAAGAAAAACCTGCACTACGCTGTTGTAACGCTCACCTGATTCCCGCAGAGGCGCCGGTCTTGACTGGGTGAATGCCGTATCTTCAAAGGTGATGTGTAACACACGGTTGGCTCTTTGGGCTGGACCTCTGTGCACTGTATGTCTGACTCGAAGAGTAAGATGTCTGCAGATAGAAAATATGGGATTAATGAACTGGGGTTATTGGGTGCCTCTCTCCTCTTCCCTTTCTCTTCTCCTGTAGAACCCCAAAGGTTAACGCCCTCACCTTAGGTAAGTGAACGCCGAGCTCTCCATCTGCCTCGGGGCAGGGTGCCGTAACCAGTTCCTTCACTGGATGAGGGTGCAGGCCTCTTGACCTCAGAGGACTGCTGTCCGTCGTTAACTGCACGAACGGTAAGTTCTGGGCGCTTCAAATGTCTTAAAAGTCTTTTGTAATGATATCTCTTGTTTTGCAGAGTTCCGGCGATGGCGGATGGCGGGCTGATGAGAGTTGAGGATCGAACCCGCGTGAGGAATAGAAGCGCCTGGAAGCACGTAGGTAAGCGCTTGTAGCCTGCTTCACGATGCGCACTAACTGTCCCTTTTATCTTGCAGGTACAAGTTCGGAGCTTTAGAGAAGCTGAAGGGTGCTGGAATACCCACTGGATTCGGCGTGGGAAGGAGTAATGGCACGTGAGTAATAAAGTTGCCCAATGTCTTTAAACGCACCTTCTTTTGTCTTTCAGATGCGGGATGCAGCGCCGAAGGCCTCCGGAGCGTGCGAAGAGCTGGTAAGCTTTTGTCTTTCAGATGCCGGAATGCAGTGCGAAGACCTCCGGAACATGCGAAGAGTAGGTAAGCCTTTGTCTTTCAGATGCCGGAATGCAGCGCGAGGCGTTGGTGACAGCCGATGGACCAGGTAAGAGATGCGCTGCCACTGAAGACTGTAGTGCTAACCTGTTCTTTCTTTGTCTTTACAGGTGCTGCTGAAGACTGGATTCCAGGATGGTAAGCCTTTGTTTCCTTAGGCCCAGGATCAGAAGCAGAAGACACGATGAGCGTTCTGCTGCAGAGAATGCAGAATAACACAAAGCAAGATTCATCCATCGGGTGTGGTTTAAATAGCCTCCTGTAGTGCTTATGTGTCTCCTTCCACAGCCACGCCTAGGTAAGAAAAGAGTTCCTGCTTTCCAGAAGAGTTCCAGTGTTCTGAACCTAGGGAGTGGCTCCTGCCCCACCCAACAGGAAAAGTAGTCCCAAACAGAAGAGGATCCGGGGTTCAACTGGCAGGTAAGTAAGCAGCATGGTCTGCTGCAGGTAAGTCCACCCAAGCATTATGAGCCCGGCGCTTCCAGCGCTGGGACTGGGCATCTTTATGAGCCTGGTGCCACTGGCGCCAGGACAGGGTCCAAAAGGTCCCAATTGGGACTGGCTGGCACTCGGAACCGGGGTTATGGGTCTGCTTCCAAGGGAGTCGGGCAAGTCCTGATCTTTTGGAAGCAGAGATCATGACAGCTGTGGCACCCAGTAACACAAGAATGAACGTATGCGTGTCACACGCAGCCTAGAATGACCTCTGAAGGGGTAGGCTACACACGGGGCAAGCACAGATGTTAGATACGTGCGTGACTCACCGTCTGCCAGGTAAAAGAGCGTGAAAAAGGAGCGCGTTTGGTTGGCAACACCCCCGCCAAAAGAAGATTTGTACGCTGTCTGAAGAGACAGGACAACAGTAGAAGGGAACACTGTTTGAGGGAACAGGCCCAGGTAAACCAGTAAAAGAGAAAAAAGAGAAAAAACTGTCAGAGGTAACAGGGAGTACGAACTTGAAACGCCGTGAAGTAAATCGCGTGTGAAACGACAAGAAGTACAGAATTCACCCACCCGCTCTCCACGAAAAGCACATACAAGGAAATGGTGTTCTACACGTACCTTTTATGCAGGCCCACACGTCCAGCGTCACTTACGCGGCGTGTACGCGCTAGGGCCATTTCCACCAATTACACGCTTTGTCACTTCTGCGTGTAGGGCCATTTCCACCAATTACACACTTTGTCACTTCTGCGTGTAGGTCCATTTTCACCAATTACACGCTTTGTCACTGCCGCGTGTACGCGCTAGGCCCATTCCCACCAATTACACGCTTTGACACTCGGACGTGTCTTTCATTTTTTTCACACGCAACATTTTCCAACGTGTGCCCAGTTCAACGTGCACGTGACTTCATAGACGCGCATACGCTGGCGACGTGTTTACGCGCTAAGGGCCTTTCCTCGAATTACACGCAGATGTGTTGGATTTTCACGTGCCAAATCACTCCGTATCAAGCTGGCCACGCGTTCACACACGGAGGCCAAATTACTGCCCCCCAGAGCCCTGAGCACGCTCCCACCTGCCATCTGCTGCTGCCTGACTGCCTGCTGTCCACGTGCCCTGCCATTTGCTGCCTGCACATCAGCCAGGGGTGCTGTTGCTGTGACCACCCCTGCTGGAACCGAAGACTCCCGACTGATTTTCCATCGCCCCACAGCCCAGCCCCAGGACCCAGTTGCCCACCCACTCCTGCCTCTGGGGTTGCCATGTCGGGCACTGCAACATCTGGCACCAGTGGCAACCCCCGGCCAAGGAGGCAGAGGGGCACCAGCTTCACTGCCACCGAAGTTGGTGTCCTGGTGGAGCATGTCCTGGGACAGTATGATGCCCTCTTCGGAAGGTTGCGCGCCGACAAGGAAGGACGGACTCGGATCTGGATGGACATCGTGACTGCCATCAACGCGGAGGAGGTGGCAGTCCGCGACTACGGACGTGTCAGGAAGCGCTGGGAGGGCTTCAGGTCCAGGACCCTCAACAAGGCCCGGCGCTTCCTGAAGGCAGCGGATGCTAAGGGGCGCCGGGGCCACTTGTCGGAAGATCAGATGAGGGTCCTGGAACGCGTATCCCCAGCGCTCCACATCCAGGTCCTTGAGAAGCAGACCCGTCTGGAGTCGAGCGGTAAGTGTACATGCATACTGATTGTAAGCTGTGCGTGTGGTGGTGTGCCAGGAGTGTGCAGGTTGAACATGTATTTTTATGTGGCCAAGTACGGGGGGTGTACAGGGCCGTGAGGGTGACACATGCAAGTTGAAATGACATGTGTGTTGGGGATTGTGATGCCATGTCTGAGGTTTACCAATGCCACTCATGTATAACTGTCATGTGTGTATGAGTCCATTTTACAGTGCCCTGATGCCTGTGTTTTCTTTCTCCCTGTCTGCAGCGTCAACTGATGAAGAGGGCGGCGAAGGTGCTGTGGAGCACAGCGGCAGGGGTCGCACCACCAGCCGGAGACACAAGGCCCGGATCCCCTCCCAGGTTGTGATCTCGTCGGGGAGTGAGGAGTCCGGTGCCGCGTCCCAGGCTGCAGCTGCCGAGGGGAGGTCCAAGAGGCGGAGGTTGGAGTTGGACTCCTCGGCAGCAGAAGGGGCAGCTGGGACCCCACAGGGCCCAACGGGGGAAGATGGCACGGAGTCATCCAGGTTGGTGGGGGGTTTGGTGGAGGAGGAGGCCGTGCAAGCGACAGTGACGGGGTCTGGAGGTGGGGATTCCACTGGTGCTAGTGGTGCAGTGCAGGATCAGGGACAGGAGG